>NW_016167422.1:5057-21543 GCF_001687245.7 Rhagoletis zephyria
ATTGCCGCATTATACTAAAGCCAACCTTTCGACATAAGCTACTTTTCCATACGAACACAGATTTCTTTAAAACTATTTCCCTCATATGTATGTTATGTTCAGCTTATTAATGTATACCAACAAAACGTTTTTGTCATGCTCAGGAATAATACTCTCTGATAAAATAGTGTGTAAGTACCTAACAAGCCAACTGATATTGACACTTTACCAAAAATCTTTCAAGGTATCTATTACAACTTCTAACGAAACTCTGCATGCACACCTTTATCTTTATATGAATATCGAGCCTCTGTTGTTAAGGAAGTAATAATCTCCAAATAACCAATCAAATTTACATCCTCGTCAAAAATGACAAGATTATGAATGCATTCGGATAGCTTATAAATATATATTAGGGGTATTCTCGAAGTCTTGCACGATGCACGGATTGCACGAAATGCAAAAATACTATTCCAAATTTCGAAGAGTACGAGAACACCCCATTGCAAAGTGGTAGCATGCATGGGGAGCAAGCAGCGAAATTATGTATCAAATACAATAACAAGAGACAGCAAAAAAAAATTAAGTGAGCGAGATGAGAGGAATGAGAGAAATATGTAGCAATTCCAACAACAAAACAACTAGCACAGGGTCGCTATTATCTTGCTATGCTATTTTGCAAAATATATACATGGGTTTCGACATTGCATATTTTGCAGCGATAGGAAATGTTGTTTCCCATGAATTTTCTTGTTGTGTGTTTGCAATTTATGCAATCCGTGCAATCCGTGCTACGTGCAATGGCTTTGCAAGATTTGGAGAATACCCCTATTGAGTTTTATTGTGTAAAACAAGCGAACAACTAAGGTAAAACACGTGTCAAACATACATATATTCATACATATGTATACATTAGGCTGGGTCGATTTTGTATGGGGGAAAATAAAAGTCGTTTGACCGCATTGTAATAGTAATATTATGATGTCTTAGGTCTTAGCCAATTGTTATTGGCCACGAAAGATTAATTTAAAACTTATCTTTAGCCCGCGCAATTGCATCAAAGTATACGAATTTTGAAAATGAAACTTTGGCTGGTAATATCTATGGAATGCGTTAATTTTTATAAACCGGACGATATATAAAATTAAGGGTTATTAAATTTAGTACCTCACGTTCATTTATCATTTTTCAATAAGTCTTAAATTTTAAGATATTAAGATAAAACTTACAAAAACTATAATTTTCCCGTATAGATTTTCAATTCTTCATTACTTCAGGAACCAAGTGAAAAATACAAAAAAGTGAGACGGGATTTATTTCAAACGTTTTAATGTTTTCGGATGTTTATATAGTATTAAAAGGACCATGGACTTGGTCACGCCGATTTGTTCAGTTTTCAAGATCCTGATGAATGAAATGATATATGTATCGTCAAAGAATAGGAATCGTTTGATAAGTTAATAGTAGTTGCATACATTAACATAATACAGTTAGGGTGGGAAACGCCCATCTTAAGTCCATTTATGCGTATTGAAAAAAGATAACTTTGAGATTAACGATAAGCTAAAGGGCTGCGAAAAATTATATTTGACTTTATCTTTTGCATTAACTGATTCATTATTTAATAATATGCACCAAACCTTTTTGCTGAACCCAGAATTTTTAACAAGAATTGGTCTTATTCGACTAGTGTGCTGTGGGTGACTTGGCGGTCGATGCGCGGGCTCTTAACATTAAAATAAAATACTAATATTTTGCAGGCTTCTTGTTGACTTCATGATACATTATATTTTCACTATTACCAAGGGATTTGAGTAAAATTAGATTTTCGACCCGCCCTAGTATACATATACCTGCATATATACAAACTTATATTTGTTTATAGCTGATCCTAACAAGGGAGCTTGTATCGAAGGTGAAAACAAAACCCAATTGGCAAAATTTATTCAATAATGTCACAATATTATGCTCATCAAAAAGGCATACAAGCCATAGTCAAAAAAAAATGGCATGCAAGGCAAAGAGCAAAAGCGAACAACAGGCGAGTGGGGCAATTTCCCATGTTTTTATGCCACTTTTGTGACTACTACATATGTATGTATGTAGATACAAATGTATGTAAGCTGTTACTAAAATTTGCCTTACACATGTACATAAATACTTATGTTCTACCATAAAAACAATCATGTTCCGAAATTTTTCCTACATACATACATACATACTAGAGTCCAGCGCAATTGTATTTGCCGCATTTCATTCAATAAGTACTCCTTGCATTGTACTCTACTCCCAACACATTGTTACTTTTTTTCCGCATACATACACTACTTGGCGTTGAGAGAGTAAATACTTGACGTACTTGCTATTACTCCACCAAAGTACGTACTCTACTTTCCCTCATCGCGTACGAGAGATATTTGCTGCTGCCAAAAGGGAGTAGCAAATCTACTCTCTGTATACTTGTAGTACGGTAAGTACTTGCGTATTAAATTTCAATTCTGGTTGTTAGCCTACTAGTTGATATCGTTTGCAGCGCTGGTCAGTGAAATTGAAAGAGTAAAAATAGAATATGGAAATCGACGATGTAAGGAAATGTTTACGGCCTTATTTATAAAAAATAACGTAGATTTAGACAGTTGTTTAATGTGACATTTTCATAAAACTTTTGTATTCAAGCAGCTTTTTAAATCTATGTATGTACTTAAATTTTTATGAAAGTATTATTTCTCGTCTCTAATTTTCTATAAAACTATTTGCAGTCATTAACCAACAAATAAGTTGCCAAAAACAATAACTTAAGCAATGCTGCTATACGAAATAAAATGATTAGTGGCAAATCAAAATTTTGAAAAGTGCCGATTTTCACATTCGATAGTTGGACATGGTAGCGACGAGATGTACGAGCATTTTTTTCTTAAGAGCTGCATACTGATTTAAGAAATTTTTTATAGAAGAAAATTTTTTTTTTCATTTATTGTGCGTAATTTTATATGAATTTTTAGTTTTTCTTGAGAGCCTTTACAAATAAAAAAAATTTCGGAATATGTACATACATATGTACATACATACGCAGCCATATAACTTGATTTCAAGAGAAACGAATTTTCATTTGGCACGTTCAGAAGGCGAAACAGCTCAGTAACTGGTGCGATTGCACCTTCTGAACGCGTTGTTGCGTACTTCTGATCAACTGAATAGTTGCGTGTTAGATGATCGTAATATTTTTCTGATCATTTGAGACAACATGTTGGTGTGTACCTTTGAGAGTTGAATTTGACAGCTAATGTATGAAGTCGTTCAAAAGACGCATAACGATCACTGATTTTTTTTAGCAACGGTTGCGCTCAACTGCTGCGCCTTCTGAACCTACCCATTGATAACTTTTTTTTTTTGATAACACTGCGACAGCTCAAATTGGTATTGAGTAAACCCAAATGCAAGATAGAGTTTTTGAATTTCATTGAGTTTTTTTAATAAATACTGAAATTAGAGGTGTATGAATGGCGAAAGAAAAACTTCATCCGATTTTTTTTAAATCGAAACTACATTTTAACATATGTACATATGTCCATGCATACATAAATATATGTATTTAATATGAACCCATGGTTTCAATTCTACGCATATCGTCAGGGTTTTCCCCACAACTTGGTTTTGCTGCAGTGAAGCGACAGAACAAGTGACGAGAAAAAATATATGCGGACACTTATATGCATATGTATCTATGCACATACGTATCTATGCACATAGTATGTATCTATGCACATAGTATGTATCTATGCACATACGTATCTATGCACATACGTATCTATGCACATACATACATATGTACTTAGGTATATATATCAGCATTTTAGTTGAAAGTACGATTTGCTCGTCGCTCTCTTCATCGTTCCACTACAATCCTGTCCTTAATTTTATTCAGATACCACAAATGCACGATCCAGAAAATTCTTCTATCATTCTTGCCACAAATGTATGTTTTCTTCGAAAATACTCAAGTACTACCAGTAGAGTACTCTACTGTCAAATACCTTTTACTCGCAGTAGTTGCGGAAGGCAAAGTAAATACTCTACGCGTCTTGCTATTGATCGGTAGTTTACGTACGCTTGCAGAAACTGGTTTATGGTTACTCACAATTGACCCGAACGATGAAAGTAGGGGATGGAAAGTATTTGCGCGGCGATCGGATGTCTTGTTGGGCCGTTTAAATGGAATTGCGCAGGAGTCTAATACATACCTACGCACCATTGATTTAGTCAGAATAGGTATTCAGTTGTTTAAATTGGCTAACTGTTTTTTTTGGCCCTTAATATAATCGGTTCAAGTATGAAAAAACAAGATAAAGTTGTGTCAAAATATGTTGCCAAAATTGTTTGTCAAAATATGACATAGTGAAAACCAGCCTTAAGACTTGTGTGCTCATCTGTCTTACGAAAGACTTCTTACGACCTTAGCCAGAATTGCCCTTTTAAGCGAAGAGCTCTTGAAATCCCGGTAGTCCACAAATGCTCAGATGAGCATAAAATATAATCGCTAAACCTAAATGGCAACTCTGCTCACTAGGCTCATTGCCGCCATATCTGAATAGCTTCATTGATTTACCACCTTTTTCGGTTACCGGGAACGGATTCCGTCAACATCTACGATGTTGGAGAAGTTCCCTCCAAAGATATGACTGGTTTTCACATAAAGTTTAATAAAAATAACCGCTGAAACCGAGTCCCAGATATAATTTATGTTTGTTCAGTTAAACACTTTCCGCATCAAATATATTGCATTTGTTGCAAATTTCCGGTGGAGCGAAAAATCCAGCACGATAGTTTATTCAAACGATGCTATGAGTGGGTAAAATATGGACTCTATTAAACCAAAATTTCTTTTGTTGTAAAACATTCAAATCTCTATATAGCCCAATAAAAGCAAATTAACCCTAAAATAAAGAAAGCTTCACAAAAATTAAATTACGGATTCACCAATGACTTGATTAGCTCATCATCTGCCGAAATGTCCATATGATAGAAACGTGAGCGGCGCATCAAACGCTCTTCATCATCCATCAGGCCGTATACCTCATCGATCGGCAGCGATACCTCGATCTCATTCGGCGTCAACAGTCTACGCGCATCTTTACGGAAATGATCAATCGTCTTACGCATATCCTCATGCGCCAGTATGAAGCTTTTCAGCGATGCAATTTCATTCTCATTGGCGCAACGCAGATATTTTGATTCGATTTTGTCGATATCAGCTATCAGACGAATGAATAAGAAGTCGGCATAGCGTTTCTTCACCTCCAGTTGGGAGAGTTCGTCGAACCATGTAAACGAGCGCGAATTCATAACGACGATGAAGGCTAGAAAGGTGACTTTGATAAGCACGACAATCATAATGAGTATGAGCGCAAAATGTTCCAGTTCATTGTAGCAGTAGTCGAGTAGCTCCTTCCAGTAGATCAGATCACGGCTATTGTGCTTGAGTTCGTAGTGTAAAAAGCCGGTGAAGACAGCCATAAAGACGGATACGAACCAAATGTATGGATAACGGTCTTGGAATAATTGATGCAGTTTTTGGCATAATTTTCGAACGCTGAGCATGATTAGTTACTTTGGAAGGATAAATTTTATCTAAATAATTTTTTTGTTCAGTAAAATATATTTTGGAAATTTTTTATAAAATTTTGACAAAATCTTTTACGAATTTTATTTTGACTTCAATAATTTTGATTCTACTATTTTATGTTTCTTTGGATACAGGAAAATTTTATGAAATGAAATGCAATTAAAAGGTGTTCCAATGGGAAAGCACTTAAAACTTTAATTGTACGAGGTTTCTAAGGTGTGAGTGGGTATGGCGAGTATGTAATTAAGTAAGGCGGACTAAAGTTGTTAGTTGAAAAGATGGTGATTATGATCTGAAAGCTAGATGATAACCGATTGACTCCTAGGTTAGGTTGGTTAGGCTTGGTGGATCATTAGGATCTAACATACACCAATTGCAGTTTTCCAGCATGGCGTTGCGGTCTTTAGACCTTAATCACGATTCGCTCTATAACGTATTTCAAAAAAATCTCTAGTTCTCTGTGCCGCAATATGCCTTAGTAAAGAGAAAAACGCAGTTGAGCCGCCATCACTCAAAACTATGTCACTGAATGCTTGCCCTGCAGAGGCACTCATTTGCAACTCGGAAAGAAAAAAAGAGACAACCAACGCGGTTTTGACAATTCCTAACACCTCGAACTGAAAAATCGGAAACATGACTTGTCAAAAGCCTTACCGAAGTTTGCTAATGATCCCATATTGCATACGTAGTTCCAAAACGAGAAATCTCGAGGCATCCATTATAGATTGAGCTCTGCAAAATATAGGGAACCCAATTACCCAATCTAAGGGTTGAATATCTAGGACAGAGGCAACCTAATCGGTTTGTAAATCCCCCTAAAGAGGCTTCAAAAAACACCCTAAGTTTTGAGTAGATCGGACCTCTCAGCATTCATGCAGAATATATTCCGGTGGCTCTCGTCTTCAAAGCAGATATGACACTCCGTCTCCGTCCGCCAGTTTGGTGAATGTAAGAGCGTAAATAATATTGACCACTCAAATAGCCTGTACTGTTGTACGCAAGTGATTTTGTAATCACAGCCGGAAACACCTTAATGGCTACTAAATTGTCTATGAAAATAAGAAAAATTTGTGAGCACTTAGTTCGGCGATCGATTCAGGTGCGCTCGCAATTCGAAAATTTTCGCTAACGCGATATTAAAGTTAAGGTCACAAGGCCTGCGGCCAGACTTAGAGGTACTGGACGCTTAGCTGGCTCACGATTGGCACACTCTAATATTCTTGAATCCTCCGACTTCGTCGCTGATAATATGGATCATTGCTCGGCTGGACTGACGCTAATCAGCTATTTCTCTATTAATATCGCTTAGAGGGAAGAGTGGTTCAGATATAGCTGTTAAGAGGCAAAAATAAAATTTTACCCGAATGGATCGAAATCTGACGAAGGGTTGAAGCAGAAGTCCTTTGTAGAGAACCCTACAGGCTCAAGTTTGAGCCTCCAGGCTATTGTAATGTTTTTCAGGCTGAGACGGCTGCCATTAAGGATGCAATTGATTAGCTGCTCAACTGTGTGACTTCGGGAAATAAACATCCTTTTGTGAAACCAAGAGGTAATCAGGGCCTTGGGCTCACTTGCGGCGCGCGAATAAGTGAAGGCTGGATCTCCCTTTAAGTAGGATGCACCAGAGCAGAGAAGTTTGACTACATTTGGACCACTTTTGGACAAATAAACCAAATGCAAAGCGAGCGAGCGCTGGTCCAAATGAACGACTTGCGCAATCGCTGGATTTGGCTAGCGGAGGGTGGAACAGAGACGGTCAGTAGGACTTTTAAAGCTTACAAAGCTGCAACTCTCAACTCCTGTGGTTGCTTTGCGACGACTGAATATCACACCGGTTATCTTCTATCGCAGGTGAGACAACTCTGCCTAGAAAATTCATCAGTCTTCCACTAAACTGAAAGGTTTGTGAGTCTTGGAAACCCAATTAACCTAATTTGGAAGTATTGCACCAAATCTCATGCAACATTCTTATTTGACTTGATTATGGTTTCATGCAACCAGTAGATTACTGCTGTCAAAGCAACTCTTACCTTTTTAACTCGTAATGTAAAGTTCAATCTTGTGGCTTTCAATAGAGAAGATTAATTATTCCATTACCCTTCAGATAACAATGGTTTTGTTGTTAGTGTTCTTGCCAAACTCCTAAAGAATAACTAACCAAAATTTACAAGCATCAAATAAGTTGAAATTTGGACTCTCGAATAAAATTTTTGCTGTCCCCTACGCTATCCCTACTTCGTAACCAGCAGTTTTCTCTAACTAGCAAAGTTCTCTAGTTGTTGCAGTAAGAATGTGTGTGAAGAGATATCCTCTTTCATTTGGTACTCATATTTTTTATCTACATTGCATTGAATTTTTTAAATACTTTTTTGGAATTAATCATATGTTTGAAATTAAAAAGTCCTTTAAAATAAATCCTGACGTCAGAGAGAAAAAATTAAAACGCTTTAAATAAAAAAGTACGTTTTAAATCCATTTATTTATTGTTTATTATATGGTAGGAGAGATAGAGCAATTTTTTCGATTTAAGTAGTTGAAAAGTAATGAATATCTAAAACACGGGACAAATTCCGGGATCTCGGAATTTTGATAAGGACATCCCGAAAATCAAGAAGTTGTAAAAAGCGAAAAAATAACATTCCTAATAAATATGTATGTATGCATTAGTTATTACCCAACAAGCAAAATAAACTTAAAGAGAGCTTTTTTCAAGTTTTCAATTATAAACATTAAGCTTAAAAAACGTTGATTTTTTGTTTATAAAACGCTTCAAAGTAAGCGTAATATAATCGAAAAGGAACATTGGATATAAGCATAGAAATATATACTTGTAATAAATGTTCAAAAGAAAGCTTTTTATAAGCGTAAAAGTGTAAACTTATAATAAAGGTTCAAAAAAGTTGTTTATAAGCGTATGAATATAAAATTACTAAAAATTTTCAAAAGAAAGCTTTTTATAAACATTTTTATAACCCTTTATTTAAAGATATTTCATTAAAAACTCATACATGGATTGCTTCACATCTAGAAACTAAACGAAAAGCGAATTTTCGGCGGACTCATCTACAGTCGCGAAAATATAAATAGGGAATAGACATTTTAGCATACAAATTCACAATAACACATACAAATTAAGCATAAAAAAGTTAATTATTACATCTTGTTGCGTGCTTTCAATTACATGCGGTTATTGGCAAATTGGAAAAACGACATCGATGCAGCTATATATTCCGCTTCATCGCCGCCATTCTCATTAATGTACTTTTCTGGAAAAAATTTAATACATTTTTAATTGAATGTGAAACTAAGAAAGGATAAGGAGAACTCATCATTTGAAGACTCGAATGCTCCACCGATTAGCGCAGCGGGTCCTGGATTGGNCATTTTTAATTGAATGTGAAACTAAGAAAGGATAAGGAGAACTCATCATTTGAAGACTCGAATGCTCCACCGATTAGCGCAGCGGGCCTGGATTGGATTTTTTTTACCGCATCGGTTTTATTTAATTTTTTCTTTTAATAATATATTTAAAAAAAAACGTAAAGACGTCACTTACGATTGCTAAATGTTATATTTACTACTTCATGTCGTTGGCATTTGCATTTCATTTATAAGTTTAAGTTATTTATAAACATTCGCAATCAAAACTTATTAAAGGTTTATTTGAAAAAACTTTTAATAAGCTTAATATTAAAAATGCTTATTTAACGCTTATTATAGCAAACTTACTTTAAGTTATTTTTAAAAACATTTATTGAAATGCTTGTAGGGTAAGTTTTCACAGAAGTCACATATATTCGCAGCAAACTTTATTGATGTTGCACAATATTTATAAGTAATTTTTTTATACAATTTCGTTACAAAAGTGTGTCAAAGAACAAGGTGTCACCTTGTATCGTTATGTGATGTATGCACATATGTACATATGTACGAGCGCATAAAAAATGTGCTTGTGAAAAGCATTCAGCTTCATACAACAAAGGCTGAAAGGTGCACTCACGTTTTTCATATGTACATAGACATACGAGTATGCTCCAATATTGCACATTTACTGAAATTCCTGTCTTTGACACCTGCAACTTTGTCCTTACAATTGGTCTGACTTTTACGTACTTGCATGTACATACATACATATGTATATGTGTGTACGCGTGTGCATCAAATTCTTTATAGTTTATTTATTGAAAATCAGCAAAATGTAAAAAAAAATTAGATAATAGGGTGGTGCTTAAAATGTGAACATTTACATTATGTATGGGGCGAGCACCCTTTTATTTTGTTCTACGTAAAAAGTAAAAACATATTTTTTTCAAATTTTTTTTTTTAAATAGCAAATGTTATAAACAATTTTTACTCTTACCAGCTACAACTCATCGTATGGAAACTTTTTCATATAAATTCATAAACTCGCTATGCTATAGCTAGTCAAAGTAAACATTTTGTCGAATTCTTGCGATTTAAAAAAAAATTAAAATTTTTCCAGCTCTGGTAACGGCCCTTAGAAACTTGTTTAAAATGTGAAAATTCGTGGATGTCTTTTAGTTTGTAGTTGATATTTTACGCACCACCCTAATGTATACTGGCCTGCATTTCAAATACATACACTTATGAGAAATATTTATGTATGTGTCTATTTAAATGTGAAATATTCGTTCCTGAAACTTTGCAAGTATTGCGTGTTTAAATAAGAAAAATGTACATATATGAATTTTTAATAAAATGATTCTATTGTTGAGAAAATTTCTTTTATTTACTTCGATAAAAAGGTTACAATATATATATGTATGTACCTATATACATATGCATCTTAAATTTTTTGTTATTCATTTCGATGTTATTCAGGATCGAAGTAGAAATATTAGAGACACACACCGCCATGCGTGCGTACTAGTATTTTTTTCGTAGTTTTTAAACAAACAAAGTTGTTGGAGTGGAAAAAGAGAACTTTTACTTCCCAAAAATTAATTGCGTAAACTTACATATGTACATATATTCGTACATACAGTTTTTTTCTGAAAAGTTTCAATCAAAAAGTGCAGAAAATTGCAAATATATTAAATTGGTTGAATCCAGCCAGTAGCTTGATATATGTGCTTTTATATACAAAAATATTCTAATTTATCTACTGAATGTCAAGGTACATATCGTTACCTTAATATAGAAAGGCCTTAATATCTTCTCTTCCGAAATTCACAACAATTACATTATAAATTTGATGATAACCAATTAAAGCTCCTGGATGTCCGAATTCAGCTCGAATTAAAATTCTAAGAGATGTTCCCACTATTCCGGCTCAAGCTCCGAAAATAAAAAAATCTAAAGTTCCAATATCTTTATGATTTGTTGAAAATAGTCGTTGCCGCGATTAAATGGCTGAAGTTTACGGTACAAAGGTCGGAAGATTGCGCAATAAAGGACTCATAAAATTTAAAAACATCTACTATATCAACAAATTCGTTTCAGGATTTATTAAACACAGTGAGGGAGTTCACAAGGTTTTGTATACTGTCATATTGTTGTATGTCGTAAACTTTTAATGGCTTAAACTATATTTAAGGGATTTGTAAGCTACCATAAAAGTCGTGTCATGAAATTTTACAACGTTAAAAAATAGTTGGTTGTGGTTTCAAGTTCTCTAAACATTTATTTAGTCATTAAAAACTACGACATATGACAATATGACACTTACGACGCCTTATGAGTCACCTTTATTTTGTAGAAATTTTCAGCTTAAGAACTTCAGTTTTTATACAAAATTTTAACTACTCTGTAAAGATACAAAAATTTTAGATGTTGCCTTTCTATCCCAGTGGGAAAATGTAATGTATAGTATTCGAAAAAATAATCAGTAAAACAATCCTTTTCACATTCGAAAATGCATTTTTTCCCCAGGGCGATGTCCTAAGAAAAGTGTGGCATTCAATTTTGCATTACCTAGTATCACGAAATGAATGTGTTTTAATATGAAATTTTTGGGACCTTTTGAATACATTAGAATGCTGATTACATATTAAACCGTAATTGGATGTAAAACTTTTAAGAAATACATTCGATTATTTATCACGCATGGAATGCATTACTACTTTTCCCACTGGGATACCACATTGAATAAGGCATTGGCCTCTGTCTTAATTTTAAATATACGAGAATCAGAAGTCAGCAGATCTAAGTCACGTTTTTTTTTTATTGTCCCGCAATAGTGCGGTATTTTCGTCAGGTGAGGCCCATTCAGAGTTGAGGAGATTCGCTCTCCGGTTAAAAAACTTTCGCACTTTGCGCAGCTACCCGCTTATCCACAGTAGGGCCGCTCATTGGGTCTTTTGTACATAGTAGTCCGATTTACATCTTTACCGTTTTAGAGAGGGCTGCCGTAGTTTTCGGTCCATGTTTATATGTGTTTAGTATCCAATTTCTTATTCAGTATGGGTCCCAGATATTTGGCAGGTATAACAGCTTTGTTTCGATACCAGCCGCCTTTCTAACAGAGTAGATACAATAAAGTAGATTAATAAAGCGCTGTCAACAACATCCTTAACTTTATGACGTGGCCACTTCACATATGGATATATGTATCCACTTAATTTTGTAGGTACCCTGCAAACCAAAGTTATCGAAATTTAAACGAAATCTTTAGGAGTATCTCATTTCTGTAACGATTTTTTTACGAATCTTCAAAGAAAATTGTATAAAGGGGTTGACACGAACTCGTCAAGAAATTTCTGTATGAAAAATAAAGAAAATTCTGAAAAAATTCTGCAAGAAATTCTTCACATAGCAGCATTATTTTCATTGCTTTACCGATTTTCTTCCGAAATTTCGTAAAGGAATCGAAGTGTGCACAGTTAATTTCATTTTAGAAAGTTCGACAAAAAATCGGATGAGATCTTTACGAATTCTTTAAATTTTCTCTACAAATTCAGAATACTCTGAAAAAAATGGTTTGCAGGGTGTATATGCGTGTAAATATGTACATACGTGTGTATGTATGAACGTGTATGTGCGTGCATTGTTTGGTTTGGAGTTTTTTTCATTAAGCACAACATTGTAGCAGGTTGTCCGGGCAACAGGTATACCATACTCGCACACATGCATACATACATATGTATAGTAGAATCCCAGTGGGAAAATTTAATGTATAGTAATGGAAAAAAAAATCAGTAAAACAGCCATTTTCACATTCGAAAATGCTTAATTTTTCCTATGTCGAAAAGTGGGGCATTCAATTTAGCATTACCAGTAATGAAGGAATGAATGAGATTTAATTTGAACTACTAGTGTTTGCCCAGCTGTTGAAATTCAAGCACTAAAATTAAGAGGGGTTGAGGTAACCCTGCAAAAATCGTTGGACCATGTAGTCTATTTGTGGTAAATTGGAGTACTTACAAAAGTGTTCCTCTGTCATGCTGTAGCGGACCAACTCGTGTCTCTGCGCCAGCTTATTGTTTGTTATCCGATCACTGCTCGTGTTTTAACGAAACGTGATTGAAGTTGAGCATTTGAAAGCACATTTGCATGTCTGGCTGTAGCTGAACGTGTAGAGATGCCCGCTGTTAGTTCTTAGCTCCCAGCATGTTCGGGTTCGAATGCCGTCAGAGGCAACATGTAATTTTTAATTTTTGTCTTGGTTTTTATTAATTTCGAAAAAGCATTTGAGAAGTGAAGAACAAAAGCGTGTACAAACGAAAAAATATAACAACAATTGTTAATATGTTGGAGTAGTTTTGTGCTACTCTGATGTAATGCAGGGATGGAGTATATGGTCCTGCCCTAGGACGTCGCAATGTTAATTGGACCATATTTTTTATATGAATTGTGGTTAATTTTGGAGTGCTCCTTAGTCCTTAGGGAGTACTCTTTACACGCATGCATGGAGTAGTCGCGATTTTTGCAGGGAAGTTGAGCTGAGTTGAGTTGAGTTTAGTTAAGATGAGGTGTATTGAAGTGAAGTGGCTTTAGATAAAAGTTAAGTTGAGCTGAGTTGAGGTGAGAAAAAATTAGTTGAGGAGTAACACCATTAGCTGAGTGGAGGGGAGTTGAACTTAGCACTTAGCATAACATAACATAATTTTTTGAATTGATTTTTGCGCTTTATTTTAAACTAATTGGAAATTTGAGTTAGTCTCTGGTGGGGGTGTAAAGAAAATATGTTTGCCTATTTATATATACGATTTTTTGCGACTTTTTCGAAACATTCGAATGCCGATTACATATTAAACAGTAATAGAATCTAGAACTCGTAAGAAATACATTCCATTATTTATCACGCATGTAATGCATTACTACTTTTCCCACTGGGATGTAATGAATTCTGACATTTAATTTTAATTACACAAGAGCAAAGTGAACAAAGCCACATTCACATATGACACCCCCACACCTGCGCAAACAAAAGCACGTGCCATGCCAAGTGAAATGGGCAAAAAGTTATGATTTTTTTTGCACAAACATACACAGGTAGCTTGCTTTCATATTTGTACATATCTATTGTATACGTGACTTGACATGTACTTTTATATATAGATATGTATGTATGTATATATATGTAGTAGACGTGTTTGAAGCATAGGTAAATATGCATTTTATTCGCATTATGTTCGAGTGTGCTCCCATTAAGGTGTTATGAGTGGCTTTTTGTATTGTGGCGTCCATGCGAATCAACTTAAATGTTAATTAAAGCGTAATAAATTCCAATTACACTTAACTCATCGCCACAGTGCTACATATTTATGTATGTACATACGAACAAGTTGGGGGTATAATTTTTGTTCTATTGTAAGTGCAACATCGGTAATCAGCTAGGATTAAATATGTACAAAAATTCTTACATATGGATGTATGTGCATATATGTATGTACGCATATATTTGTAATTAGAGTGAACTCTATGGTCCCGCAATTGATTTATAAGCCATTAAATTGAAATTAATAAATCAGATGAAGTTTAGTGTTTTATTATGCGGAGAAGTAATATAGTAGTTACTGTAGGTACAGATACTTATGTATGTATGTATGTATGTATGTATGTATGTATGTATGCACATTAGTCCGTGCCCCTACACCCCCGAGTCTAAAGTATTTTTGACATGTAGTTTTGAAAAATTGTTTTTTTTTTCTCCGAACGTAGTAGGGGTCGGCTTTTTACATTTTTTGGCCTATCCGCCAATCGGCGTTCTTTGGCTAATCTGATCGGAAGCAATTTTTTGCTAGGGAGGGATTGCTAAAAGCTATTAGTTAGTGGAGGGAAATCGGTCTATTGAATTTCTTTGAAGTGTTGAATTTTCTGAGCGTCGTATTATGGGTAATTTGACCCGTTTCTGTGATCAAAATTAATTATGTTAAATTATCAAAAAAAAAATTATCTTTTTAATGATTGGTAAACAATTTCCCACATTTTTGCAAAGAAAAATCCCAACCCTCGACGGCCGATGGGTCAAAAGGGGTCACTTTTTAATTTGTGGTTTTATTGATTGTAGTTTAAATGCAGTGTCTTTCTAAATATTTATTTTAAAGAAAAAAATGCACTTAGTTACAAAAACAAATTATACAGTGGGTAATGAAAGAAAATCGTACCAAATTGTATAAATTTAATTGAAAACCTGAAAGCTCTGACTTTCCAATTTTTTTCTGCTGTTAAGTTAAATGGAGCAGCCTTTGCAGCAACAAAATTGTAAGCAGCTTTTTGTGTACTTCCCTTTTTGGGTTCTTCCTCCTACTGGTAAATAGTTCACTACTGACCGTATAAAGAATATGTACAAAAGAAGCTGTTTTCTCAGAAAAGGTAAAATTCGCAACATAAAATTGGCAGGTTAAACTCAAAACTCTTTATTTTATATGTTTTTGATAACACTTTTAAGAAAAAAATGAATTAAACATTATGTCAGGAGTATGTATTTTTATCTCCATAAAAATTCAAAAAAATCAGTTATAGATTTTAAAAGTACTTACTTTTCTCCTTATTCTCTATATTTTTGCAAATTTTTTAAATAATTTTTAACTAAAGTTTAGTTGTTAAATAGGGTAATTCCCAGTTATGTCACCGCACCGTAAAACCCGCGTATGTACTCTTACATACTTACTTATTTAGTAGTCGTATTTGTGGGTACATCAAAATGTCATAGCGATCTTGCTGGTGTTAATTGTTCAATTTTCACTAATACATAAACATGACTCGCTGACGCAAACACATAAGAAACTGCGCTGCACGAAAATCGTGAAGTTCAAATATTTCACACTATTAATTTATATAAATTCCATGTGGAATATATTGTCATGTCCTATATTCATACATATATATTTGCATAAATATTAATATGTACATAATGTATATATATATGCCCGATTTTCCACGCTATTTCAAAATTGTATCTGCCTCCCATTCACCGCTCGCTGTTCAAATCTTTTCTCACATCAGCACCTCCATGCCTGTGCCCAGTTGTAACACGCCACATCGATGTGCTGCGAAAATTATTGGCTTGGGATTTAATTAAGTTCCGCGATCTCCCATAGTTTGCTTTATTTATCACCGCCGGCAACAACAATGATGTCGGCAAAATAAAATTGAATTTAATATGACTCGAAGCTGCACATATCAATGGCGCGTAAAATATGTTTGTACTTATGTACATATGTATGTATGTATGTATGTATGTATGTTAGTACAACAATCAATGCCACCAACGCAAGCATTCAGCCGCACTGATAAGCGTCGAGCGCCACCATACCCGCAGGCCGTCACTAATTCTAATGGGTAGCTAAAATGCGTGCGGTTTGTTGAAAGGATAAATAAATATTTTACAGGTTGTTGATGTGGCTATGCATACAAACAAATATTCCTATGGCGTTTTCAAAAAACCGCTGAAAGTAATTTAGCTGCAACCAGACGGGT
>NW_016167423.1:0-21310 GCF_001687245.7 Rhagoletis zephyria
ATAAGAATTTCATAACGGCGTTTCTGGTAATGAGAAAAAGTTGAAATTTGTGGTCCAGTGATATTAAGCGCAAAAATAATTTTAAATTGTCTAATATAGCGGAAAAGATGATCATAACAAGCACAACAAATTTGACAGCTAATAATCTGAGGTTTGCCTGTGTAAATGGAGTGATTAAAAATTAGCCTTGATTGAGATTATATTTATATGTCAACACTTTAATACAGCTTTCCCACGGCCCCGTGAACTACTTTGTTCGCTCCTCCAATTACGATCGCGAATTAACATATTCCCATGATGCAATAATACAAGGTGTTATCAATTGGCAACTTGTGAGGGTGCGATCTTTCCGAACTGATAATAATTAGTGTACCAATAATCCTATTAATATTTTAAATCGAATTAGTCAACGTAAAATTCTTCAATAATTAAGAATAACCAAAAACGTTATACAGTATTGAAGCTAAATATGTCCGTCAGACGTAGTACTGAGAACTTGATCGCCTTTGAAGGTAGTGCTACTGGCGGCGTATTATGCGCCATTTGCAAAGACACACGAAACGAAACCATTTTCACTGATACCGTTTGTAAACACAGATTCCACAAAACCTATTTATCCGAGTGGTTGCGCGGTAATAATTCTTGTCCATCTTGTAAACAGCCTTGTATCCTTGCCGAGGGGTTGGAAACCGCCTCTGGGCCATCCGGAGCGAACTGCAAATGTGTGGCAGGTAAATCTAGTGCTCCTACAGGCAACGCTCATACTGGAGCCATCCCAAAATCAAAGCAACACAATACAAGATCTACTAATCGAAACACTCCGAATGCGTGTCCACAAGCCTTTTTACGAAAACGATCTGATACAAGTAGTACCACCCTCGGGAACAATTTCTCGTCTGAAGATCGTATTCAGCAAATCATTGCAAATTCATTAGACTCATCGAGTGAATATATTGTCTGCAGTGACTGATCAGATCACGACAGCTCTACGCAATATGAATTTATCAACATGTCCAAGGGATCCTATAGAGGAGCCTCAACTCGAGTGGGACAATGATAGTCAGATAGGTGAACCCCGTATAAGCGATGTTCATGAAAGTCATTGNCCTCGGGAACAATTTCTCGTCTGAAGATCGTATTCAGCAAATCATTGCAAATTCATTAGACTCATCGAGTGAATATATTGTCTGCAGTGACTGATCAGATCACGACAGCTCTACGCAATATGAATTTATCAACATGTCCAAGGGATCCTATAGAGGAGCCTCAACTCGAGTGGGACAATGATAGTCAGATAGGTGAACCCCGTATAAGCGATGTTCATGAAAGTCATTGAGAGCACTTTCGCAGGAATGCCTTTTACGAAAACCAGATTGCTGTGGAATAATATTTTTATTATCTTCTAAGTACTGTAAAAGTTGGTTTTTCACCACTGTTTCTAGTATTTTTTCGTCACATGGTAATGTATTTATGGGTCTAATCTCATCAGCTCTGATAGTATTTTTTATTTTCTCTATTGGTGCAACAATCGACGTTTCCCAGAAGTTTGGAAAATTACCTTTCTCTAAGCTTTCATTCACTATTTGAGCATAAAAGTATCCAGTATAAGTTATTGAGTATTTAATGACTCCTTCAGATATGTGCTTTTTTCCACCAAATTTGTTTTTGAATTTGCTTACTATATTCAGAATGTGGATTGTAGATATTTTTTGGGATTTAAAAGTAGAGGCGATAATTCCCGTTATTACGAAGTCCCCAATTCCAGCACTAATATTTCTGCTGATTTCCATGACACTATCAATAAAATAGTTGTTTAGTGAGTGCGCTATTTCACCCTCATGTGTGAGAAGTTGGTCGTTTATTAATATTCTTTTAAAGGCATTGGTTTCCTTAGCCATAGATATGCACTTTTTTAGGTGTTTCCACATAGCTTTGCTGTCCCCCGATATTACAGGTAATTTTGTGTTCCATGTATTTGGTCTTCTTAACCTTTATTAACCTTTTGAATCTACGCCGGGTAATATTGTATTCGTTCCAGTCGCCTGTTTGTAAAGCAATGTTGTAAAGATTCAGTTTATGTTTGTTGAGGTTTGCTAATTCAGAATCGTACCACTTATTCATCAATTTAACGCAATTTCTTTAGAGTATGTCATAGTACTCATTATACTTATTCATAAACGATGTTCGAAATATTTTGAAGTATTCGAATTGCTTAATGTACGCTGACGACGTTAAGTTATTTAAGTTCATTGGTGCTCCAGGAGACAGGGAACAATTACAGGCGGACCTTAGTAATGTGTTTAAATGGTTCGAAGTAAATTCCATGTCACTTAACTTGAAAAAGTGTAAATTTATGTGTTTCTCTAGAAGACCCTTTCAATCATATAGCTACCGCATTTGTGAACATATGCCCCTATTATGAGTTGCATTCTATCTTCGACTGTAGTCGAAAGTGCGGATCGAACGAATTTTCATTTGGTATTATGGCGCTCATTCGATGAAGAATAGCGCTACTGTGAATTTCGCTCGTTTAGGTTGTTCACAATAGTATATTTTTCACTGCTGAGAAGCTTTGTTTATAAATCGAGCAAACTAAATAGTGTGCTTATACATATGTACATATGTAAATTTGTGCAAATTAAATGAAACAAAAAAGAAAGCGAGTTTATAAAAACGTGGTAAAGAAAGTAAGTGCGCCTGGGCCACACTAGAGAAGTGAAACTTACGTTACTTATCTATTTTGTCTCATAACTAATGTATACATACACACATCTGCTTTTGCTTAAGGTTATATTTTTTCTCTTTTTTCTATCTAGATCCCTACATCTATCCCTGTTCGTTTTATTAACATTCATGTTATTCTGTTTTTCCATTATATTCATATTTATCTTTATACTCTATCGATAACTAAATCGATAATAACGTCCAACAAAATATCGATAACAAAACCGATAGATAGATAACAAATCGATACCAAAATCGATGACAAATTCGATAAAAATTTCAACAGCAACATCGATAATACCATTCGTAACAAAATCGATAACGAAATCGGCAAATATTGATAACAAAATCGATAAATATCGATAACAAAATGGATAAATATCGATAGCAAAATCGAAAATGGCGGTAACAAAATCGCTAAATATCGATAACAAAATCGTCAAATATCGATAACAAAATCGATAAGTATCGATAACCAAATCGATAAATATCGATAACAAAATCGAAAAATATCGATAACCAAATCGAAACAAAGTCGACGAATATCGACAACAAAATCGATAAGTATCGATAACAGAATCGATAAATATCGATAACAAAACGATAAAAAAATATATAAATAGTTAAAAATATCGATTAAAAATTCGATAACAAATCGATAAAAATATCGATAACAAAATCGATAAAAATATCGATATCAAAACCGATAAAAATATGGATTACTTTATCGATAAGTCTCGAGAATCCCGCTAATTTCTAATTTCTCAAAATAGTTCCCAGATTGAGTCTCTATGCCTCTCTCTATATCTTTTCCTCTTCAATTACCTTTATTTTAATCTTTCTTCCCCTATCTTCGTCTTTACTTTTATCGGTATCCTCATCCTCATCCTCATCTTTGTTTTTACTTTTATGTTTGTCATTTTCTTCATCTACATATTCCCCTTCACCTTTGCCCTTATATATAAGTAAAGTGTTTAAATTTACCTAAGTCTTCATTTTTGCCTTTATCTTTACGCATTTTTGGTTTTGGTTTTATTTTTACCTTTGCCTTTATCCTTTTCTTTATCTATGTACGTACTCACCTTTACTTTCATTCTTGTATTGGTATTTTTCTAAGTTTTATTCTTTAACCTTTTATTAGCAATTTTTTGTTAAATTAATACCATACACTCAAGAAGTACTTGTTTCAGCCCCAATAATTTCCGTTGCACCATTTCCGTGTGCAATTTCCTTTGAATTTGCCAATTTACTCCCAACCAACCAACCGCCGCTAAAGAAGTTTCACTTCAAAAATAAAATTGAATTAGTACAACGGAGTCCTGATTGGACGATTCGTCAGAGAATGAGAGCTTAGACAACTGGCCAGGAGCAGAAAACGTTTAAGAGTTTAAGTGCAGTCTTTCGAATATATTTTGACGTACAATATATTTAAGAAATTGTATGATCCAAATCTATTATTAAAATATGTATATTAAAACCGCTGTGGTGTAGTGGTAAGCAGTGCGCGCTTTCACTCATCAGCACCCGGGTTCAAGCCCTGGTCCAAGCAACATCGCAAAAAATATAGAAAAAGGTTTTTCTTATCAGCGGTCGTCCCTCGGCAGGCAATGGCAAACCTCCGAGTGTATTTCTGCCATGAAAAACAGCTTCTCATAAAAATACAACCGCCGTTCGGAGTCGGCGTAAAACTGTAGGTCCCTCCACTTTGTGTGACAACATCACACAAGAGTAAGCTGACCAACCGTCCTCCTTTGAGGAGGATTGTCCTCCTCAATCGTGATTCGTCCTCCTCAAAAACTTTGTCCTTCTCTGTCCTCCTTTTGAGCAAAAACGTCCTCCTTGTCCTCCTTTTAAAGTTTTATAGCAGTGATGAAATTTAAAAAAAATTTCGTTCAGAATATTATTATTTCCTAATCGTACACAATCATTATATTTAAAAGGCGTTTACATTGTTCACCTTTCAGTTAAATGATATACACTTTTTTCAACTAATCGCCTGTAAAAGTTGAACAGTGTAAACGCCTTTTAGCTGTAATCGATAATATTTTACCCTTTACAACACTGAATGACTAGCTAACGACGCGTCTCCACAGGCGAAAATTATTGCCTACCATATGTCATTTTGTTTGCCAGATATTTTTTATCTTGACAAAAGATTTTGTAAGATGGCTAAAATAAGTATGTTCGTTTCACTGGAGCGCGAATCTGCTTAAAAAATTTTAGAAAATGTGTTATTTCACATCCAAGTACATAATAAAAAATAACACAGGCCTGTGTGGTGGAGTTGTCAAACTATCGATGGCACTATCGATAGTATCGATAGTTTCAATTTTTTTAGACTATCAATACTCATTGATAGTTTTTTCTTATACTATCAAAAATATCGATAGTTTAGTAGGACTATCGATCATCTCTACCAATTATTTTGAAATTATTTGATTTTTTTAATTTGAATTAAAATCTTTGTTTTTTAGGCCAAAATACATATGTACATATGTTAATCGTAAATCCAATCCTGTTTTGTTTGTATAACTTGTGTTTGTTTTTGAACTTTCTAAAAAGAGAAGTATTTTGGCTAAGCATTTACTTAATTTTGAATGATTATAACTTTTATAAGATAATATTTATTTCACTATGATCCTGTAAAAGCAAAGCAACCGAACTGATTTAGCGCTATCGATAGTGCTATCGATAGTTTTGTTTTTTTCGAGACTATCGTGAATATTGATAGTTTTTCTGAAAACTATCAAAACTATCGATGGTGTGACTATCGATAGTTTGACACCTCTACTGTGTGGTTTTCCCCTTAAAAAACTAATTAGCGATTTGAGTACGTAAAAAAATAATAAAAAATTTCATCACGAAAATTTTCCGAGAATTTTTTTTTATAATTTTTATTAGCATTACCCTACATTGCTAGCGTTAACTTCGTAAACTCTCTATGAGTATTATTACTGATACTAATGGTTTTAAGTAAAAATTCTATTCTACATTAATTCATTTTTGGCTTTTCATGCAAATTGCTAAAACTTTTAACATGTAAGAAAAGAACCAAAGATGTATTTTAAATTAACATACATACCTAGATATTGAAAAAACATAATTATTGGAAAGCGGAAAAATTTGATTTGCAGGCCTGTGTAATCCAACAGAAATTAGCTAAAATTTTCTACCATACTAAAAAATCAAATGCCGCTAAGTTTTCACGCAAATGAATTATGTCAAATGTCAAATTAACTGACAGTTCATGGCTGGCAATATTTATAAAGATAACAGTTCTGATAATTATTGCTTTCCATGACCAATATGCTGTCTCCATTGACAATACATATATTAGCTCTGATCCAGTACTTCATGAACTTACAGGATTTTACACGAACTTGCAGGAAGTTGCAGGAAAAATGTTCCCGTACTCCAAAATCCTGTAAATGAGAGCGACTTATGGAGAGTTGTGTAGAGAATGAAGTTGCTAGATTTTACCCGAACTTTTCTTTCTGGTAAAATCATGAAAAGTGTCAAGCAATCACTGGTTGACGTTTTTACAGGAAAAATGGTTATTTTGTTCCCGTACTTTTTGTTGGTACTCACTTTTTACTCTCATTTCAGAGAGTAATTTTGCTGTTTGACAGTTTTACAGGATTTTTCACGAAAAGTATTGGATCAGAGCTATTGTCTTATAACATGATCGAGATAAAGCGGTTGCCTGTTGAGATGCATAACCAGGGTCGCTATTTTTCTTTGCCCATTAGTAAAGACATTACTACACTGCGTAGCATAATTATAAGACCGCCACATATTAACAAATTTTTATTTTATATTTTTATACTATTTAATATTAATTATTTTCTTATAAATATATAGTTCATTTTATATCAAACACCATAAAACTTTTGTGCAAATATTATAAAAATTCAGCGAATTTTCACCAACATTTTACATCTTTTTTAAATTTTTTTTGGAAAAGTTTTGCGTATGCAGTTTTATAGCCCATGCAGTTTTAATTGTTTTTGCCCATTAGTAATGACATTACTACACTGCGTTGCATAATTATAAGAGCGCCACATAGTAACTAATTTTGACTTTTTATTTTTATATTAGGGGTCTTCATCAAAAGTGATAAACTGTTGATAAAATGATAAATTTATCAGATTGATAAATGAACTGTCAAACTTTGTATGGAAATCTGTTTAACCAAAGTGTATCACTTTATCAAACGACTTTGGTGGATAAATTTATCACTTTTGGAAAAATTCAACCCTTACAGGTTACCAGGTGGTCGCTTTTGCTACGAGCACATAAACACAAATGAACACGATGGACGAGGTAAGAATAAAATATAACTAGCCATATAAGAAAGAATGCGGATAAACTGATAAATTTAGCAGTTTATCCCTTTATCACTTTAGATGAAGACTCCCATTATTTAATTTCAATTAATTTCTTATTAAAATACTGTTCATTCAATAAAAAACACCATAAAAATTCACATTTCAAACTTTGTGCAAAATTATAAAAATTCAGCGAATTTTTACCAAAATGTTTCACTTTTTTTTAGGAATTATGGTTTTGGGTATGCAGANAATTCAGCGAATTTTTACCAAAATGTTTCACTTTTTTTTAGAAATTATGGTTTTGGGTATGCAGATTTATAGCCCATGCAATTTTAGTATAATAAAGTGCGAGTTTCATATGGCTGAAAAATAACGTTGATTTTTGGCATTTTTCTTTTACGGCGCCACTCATTCTCTTCTATACAAAGTACGTTCGAAATTTTTTTATATGGAAGAAAATGAGCAACACTGTCAACAAAAAACAATTGCTAAAAATCAACGGCAATATCAAGCCCTAACCGCCAAAATAACGTAAGCGACATTTTTTTCAAAATTTTCTTTTTGATGCAGAAATATTCCTAGAGCATCTAGATGCATTTCTGCATCAAAAAGTAAATTTTGAAAAAAATGTCGCTTACGTTATTTTGGCGGTTAGGGCTCGATATGTACGCAGTGCATGGAATTATTTTTGCTTTTTTTAACCATGTTAACTTATACTTTATTTATGTGTTAAAATAAATATAAAACAAATTTTCAATGTGGAGTATTTGTCCTCCTGGAATGCTAAAAAATTCTGGTCACCTTACACAAGAGAAGCTCCGCCAAACACTAACATACGTGTAAGCGCCAATCTATTATTATTACACTGTGGAACAAATTCAGGTTAGCAAAAGTTAGGTCGATTCTGAGAGTGAGGGGTGGTGAAAATAGAGGCTAAATTAGAAGCCCCGTATCGCGGCGTCTGTTTATGTTAGTTCGAATTTTTTTTTAATCGACCTTCGAACTTTGCAGTCAAATGCCGATTTTCAGCATATTGTTTATATGGTTTTTTGGCTATAACTCGTCGACTAATTGATATTTTTTCAATCTGTTAAAGCCAAATTATTGCTAGAGACCTGTGCAAATTCAAAAAAGAATTAATTTAGAAAATTTTTGTAGTGCTTATGAAGCAAAATGTTGGATTTTTTTCATGCTTTTTGAACATATTTTCCACAAAACTAAGTCTTTTTTGCTTTCTGTTTGATCTATAATATGCTTCTCAGTTTCTTCAATAAATTTCATTTGAAAAGAAAACAATCATAATACAAAACTTGCGTTTTCCAGCTTAATATTAATTTACTTCTCATTTCTTATGTACCAATTTTTTCAGTGTTGGTTTTGAAGAAACATTGAAAAAGAAATTATAAAAATATGGAAAAAAATATAATTTTGAAATGTTAGTTATGAATAGTTTTAAGTAAAAAAATTAAATTAATGATTTGACTAGTTGCCGTTTAGCAGGCGGCTGTGGATCAACATCACTGCTCTCTCTAATATCTTGGTCATCGTCATCATCATCAGAGGGGTCGATAATTGCGTCCAACAGATATTCTGGAATTTCATCTTTGTCTTCCCCTTCTTCCTCTTTTTCCTCGTCTTCCTCTTCTTCAAAGGTGTTTTTATACCACCAACAAATTTCAGCGAGTATTGCATCTGGAGATTTCTTTCCTCTGTACCTGAAACGAAAATAGTTTTCAATCGTTAACATGTTTAAATTGTGCACTCTGACAAAGATATTAGAAAAATCTAGGAATTCAAAATATGCACTCTCTATAGTTACCTTATTTCAAATGGAAGCGCAGTTTGGTGATAACGTTCGCCAAAAGTCCTTTAATGACTGCTTTCAATGCGAGCCATGCATTTAATTCTCGGTCTGTCAGAACTTGGTCAAAATCTTGACAACTAGCAATACTTGACTTTAACAGATTGCAAAAATATTAATTAGTCGACGAGTTATAGCCAAAAAACCATATAAACAATATGCTGAAAATCGGCATTTGACTGCAAAGTTCGAAGGTCGATTAAAAAAAAAATTCGAACTAACATAAACAACCGCCGCGATACGGGTCTTCTAATTTAGCCTCTATTTTCACCCTCACTCTCAGAATCGACCTAACTTTTGCTAACCTGAATTTGTTCCACAGTGTTATTATTATTATTATATCAAAACTATAAAAGCTCCATGATTTTGTTCTCAGATCCCGTGCCAACAGCGTATTGGGATTTTCTGTCATAAGTAAAACCACGACTTTCGAGCTTGTGTTTAGTATTCACGACGTTAGAACTCCATGAAATTAATGAAAATTGTTTAAAATTCGTCTCTAGCCGCCAAAAAGTAAGAAAACAAAAGCAAAATCGTACATTTTTCACAATTTTCTAACACTTCGATACACCAACGAAAGCAAAATTCGGTTCGACAGAAAATTTAATACTCAACAAAAATTTCGACACGCTTGCATAGCTCATAATACGAATTTCACATTCGATCTTCGATAGCCAGCGAAGATCGAAAATCGAATGCAACTCATAATAAGGGCCATAGTGTTGATCAGGTAACTAATTTCATCGATCTAGACGTAACCACCAAGTCCCATGTAAACTTTTGGTTTAATAGAGCCAAGGGCGTCTTGGATTTATCAAACGTTGGGCTAAAGAATTCAGAGATCCTTATGTCACTAAAGCTCTCTTCACCTCCATAGTCAGGTCGATCTTAGAATACGGGTCCGTCGTATGGAACTCTAGATATCAAACGCAATCTGACAGACTCGAGTCGGTACAGAAACAATTCTTATTATTCGCAATAAACAATTTGCCTTGGGATTCGACATTAAATCTCCCACCGTACAAAACCGCTTGAAGCTCATAAATTTGCCAACGCTTCACAACCGTAGAGGGATGCTCCGGTTTTGTTCATGATTAAGATCTTGAACGGGATGGTCAATAGTCCCTTTCTACTGAACCAGATCACGTTTTGTATTCCTTCTAGACCTTCTAGACATTACAAGCCCATTAAGCTAACTATTTGTAGAACAAATTGTGAAATGCATGATGCTTTTCGTTGCCTATGCCAGGACTTTAATAAGCATTACGACTATTTTGACACCTCCGACTCACTTTTTACCATTAAGAAAACCTTACTTGAGATTTTGAATAAAAAACAGAAAACCCTTACATTGCCCCTTATCGTTCAGCTGGTGAACTGTATTTATGTTCAGATTATGAGGTAAACGTGGTCGACTCGCATACTTCCCCGTTTGCGCCACGGTTCTTTTGAGCATTTGTAAATCAAACTTTAAAATGCATGATGCTTTACGGTGTTTATGCCAAGATTGTCAAAAACATTATGATTGCTTCGACATATCTGAATCGCCTTTTTGTAACTAAAAAAATTAATATCTTTAACCGGGAAGGATAAACTACACAATATATATGACTGCTTAGTACGATTGTAATCGGTTTCATGTATTTTCGCGACCGCGTAAGACAATACCAGCATGGATCGGAAACTCGTTCTTTCCGACCATGATCAACAGCTTGTCCACAACGCGGAGCGGAAACTAGGCCTGCCACACATACAGTGTAATGACTTCAGGAACATGGATCGGAAACTACGCCTTTCCGATCATGATCAACGGCCTCTCCACAGCGCGAAGCAGAAACTAGGTCTTTCCGCTCGCCGCACACAAAAGTAGACTGGAGACTAGGCCTCTATAGCTACCAAACCTGCTATTTTATATTATTATTATTATTTTTTTTTTTTTTTTTTTTCGTAGGAGAGGGAAATGCTTTATGCACTGGCCGGGGGCGCTAGTCTCTATACTACCTTCCCCGAGTGTGGGACTCCCACCGAAGCGTGTTGGGCTACCCACTAAAACCCAAACTCCCACCGCCCGCGCAAGAATCCCGCATCTGGCACCGCAATTCTGCATGTCTTCAGATGCAGGAGCGCGCTGTTAGAGCCTTGGGGCTGCTCTTTTGTAGGGGCGTTTCATTCGGGTGTCCTCAGTAGACAACCGTCCTCTCGTTTGCAGCGGAGTACGAATTTCACGTATCTCGCAACTGCTTCCCACTTTTCTGCGCTGGAAATCATTATCCCAACTATGTTGTCCGGAGTAATGTCTCCGTGTCTTTCTTCCAACATTCTGCGCGAAATCAAGAAGTGTTCGCAGGTGAAGAATGTGTGGTACACGTTATCTTCGACGTTTCCACAGTAGTGACAGAACGGTGAGTCCACCCTTCCCATTCTATGAAGATATTCTCGGAAGTAACCATGACCGGTGAGGAATTGCGTCAGGTAGAAATCGACTTCCCCATGTGGTCTGTTCAGCCATGTTTGAAGGTCGGCTATCAGGGAGTGTGTCCATCGACCTTTTGTGCTCGCGTTCCAGTTTTGTTGCCACTGCTGGATCAGTTGCTCGCGCGCCCTTGCCGCGGCAGCTGCTCGACCTATCTCGGCACTGAGATTGTAAATCTCTTTTCGCTCGTAAGCAAGTAGCTCAATTGGCATGACGCCAGAAATAACTAGAACCGCGTCCGCGGACACTGTACGGTATGCAGAAGCAATGCGTAGTGCCCCTCTGCGCTGTACCGAAGACATTTGAACCCGGTATTTTTTGACTTTCAATGCGTCAGCCCATATTTCTGCCCCGTACAGGAGCACCGATTGGACCGCTGTCATCAGAAGCTTCCTGCGGCATGGCTTCGGGCCGCCCACGTTCGCCATCAGCCGGCTTAGAGCCGCCGTCCTCTGCGCAGCTTTTTCACATACTCCATGGATGTGTTCCCAGAATGTGAGTTTGCTGTCAAGCTTCACCCCTAGGTATTTTGTAGACCTAGAAGTCGTCACGGGTTGAGGTCCGACCATTATATTTATAATTGTTGGGATCCGTTTCCTGGTGAGGAGCACGATCTCCGTTTTGGCTGTAGCCAATTGCAGACCGTGANATGTCTCCGTGTCTTTCTTCCAACATTCTGCGCGAAATCAAGAAGTGTTCGCAGGTGAAGAATGTGTGGTACACGTTATCTTCGACGTTTCCACAGTAGTGACAGAACGGTGAGTCCACCCTTCCCATTCTATGAAGATATTCTCGGAAGTAACCATGACCGGTGAGGAATTGCGTCAGGTAGAAATCGACTTCCCCATGTGGTCTGTTCAGCCATGTTTGAAGGTCGGCTATCAGGGAGTGTGTCCATCGACCTTTTGTGCTCGCGTTCCAGTTTTGTTGCCACTGCTGGATCAGTTGCTCGCGCGCCCTTGCCGCGGCAGCTGCTCGACCTATCTCGGCACTGAGGTTGTAAATCTCTTTTCGCTCACAAGCAAGTAGCTCAATTGGCATGACGCCAGAAATAACTAGAACCGTGACGCCAGAAATAACTCGGTATGCAGAAGCAATGCGTAGTGCCCCTCTGCGCTGTACCGAAGACATTTGAACCCGGTATTTTTTGACTTTCAATGCGTCAGCCCATATTTCTGCCCCGTACAGGAGCACCGATTGGACCGCTGTCATCAGAAGCTTCCTGCGGCATGGCTTCGGGCCGCCCACGTTTGCCATCAGCCGGCTTAGAGCCGCCGTGCTCTGCGCAGCTTTTTCACATACTCCATGGATGTGTNTTATTATTATTATTATTATTATTATTATTATTATTATTATTATTATTATTATTATTATTATTATTATTTTAAATTAATATATACTACTCTGTAATATATCATACATAATTAAATATCTAAAAGTTTTATTCTCATTTGTCTGTAAGAAAACATTTTTCTGTAGACCAAATAAATAAATAAATAAAAAATATTTGTGTGTATTATTTTATGGTCTTATAACAATTATATTCAACAATTTTTATTGAGCTTGAGGCCGTTTTTAATGAAAAACTTATTTTTCAAATTATTGTTGCTTTTCCATAATAAGTTTTTCATCAAAACGGCCTCAAGCTCAATAAAAACTGTTGAATATAATTGTTATAAGCCCATAAAATAACAAAAACAAATAACTTAAGGGCGAACACACCTAAAAGGTAAACATTCTAAAAATAGAATTATTAACAAAAACCAACAAAACCAACAACCACATGATCAAGTGTGAATAGCAGCGAAGTGTGAATAGCGCTTGATTGTGTTGGTTTAACAAAAAGTGGGTAAAACGCAACGATAATTTACAAGGCGGACTTAGCACAGTGCGCAGGCAACTGGCTGAGTTAGTGGGATCGTCGGTTCAAATCCTACTGAAAGAAGTCTGATGAGGAAATGTGGTGATTTGCGAAATAGCTATCATTTCTACCATTTTTTCAAATTATTGTTGCTTTTCCACAATAAATTTTTCATTAAAATGGCCTCAAGCTCAATCAAAATGGTTGAATAAATAAAAAATAATTAAAAAAAAAAATTTTTATAATATGTTTATTGAGCTTTGTAACACGATTGTTTATTAGGAAAAATNAAAAAGAAGTCTGATGAGGAGATGTGGTGATCTCCGAAATAGTGCTATAACTTCTACCGCTTAGACTTTGTTGCTTTTTCAATTTTTCCTAATAAACAATCGTGGTACAAAGCTCAATAAAAATATTAAAAATAAAATGTTAACAAGCCACAATAACATTGACAGAATTTTTTTTAGTTTCACTTTTATTTCAACATATTTTGATTAAACGAAAAATACTCATAAAAATAAAAATTTTAATAAAAACAGGGTTGAAATCTTGAAATTCCTGCCCGTAGTTTGTTTGTAAGTCAAATATGAGTGCCATTGTGCTACTATGATAGCACGGCCGAGTAATCATAGCCAACCCTTTTAATCACGTACATACATAAATTGGCACGCGATCCCACGACAGTCGGGTCTACATACGTAACCGGAACGACCCAGATGTATATCTGGCCAAGGACTGTCACTCCAGCAACACTCCCCAAAATCTCTTTGGGGAATTTGTATGCTGTTACAACAACAACAACATAAATTGGCACGTGCAAAAAGGTTAACCACTAGTGAATCTCGGAGCTCGAAAGGTATTTTCTGCGAAGTCGAGTGGTGGACAAGGCACATAGCAGCGAAAGCGAATCGTCATTCGAGAGCACGATAATGGAGGAGTCAAGGCAGTCAACCGCAGCCGGCGAGGACCACATGAACGCCATTATCGTTACTTTAAATGCATTGAGGGCATCCGTCGAAGAACTGCGAAATAACACGATGGAAAGCCAACGTGATATCATACGAATGCGCCAAGGCATGCAGCCGCCAGATGAAATTAGACATTGCAGCCAGCACAGGGCGAATCAGGCCAAATGGTCGTGCCAGCGACAGATACGCAAGTCAAATTGTACGATTTGCCAACGTTGGGGCAATGCAGAAGAGAGGGCCCCTCTTCTTCGCCAACTTTAACGACACAAAAGAAGCATTTAGGTATAGCCACCGACAAAATCGTATGTGCCTGCAGAAGTGCCTGGTTGTGGCGGCCAAAGAAGCGGTAGCTTCACTACTTATTTACTCCAAGGATGTGCCGAATATGCTAAACGAACTGCAGTTCAGATTCAGCAGACCCGACGTCTTGATAAAATGGCAGTTAAATAAATTGCAACAATTTCCGACAATACCCGAGCACAAACCTGAACAAATAGTACCTTATTCTACTAGGGTGCGCAACGTACTTGCATTTTTGAAATCGGCAAAATGCCACAAACATTTAGCAAACGTCTCGCTCTTAGAGCAAATGGTTTTTAAGTTGCCACTAAACAAGCAGTTCGACTGGGCAAAGCACGCTGTTGACATTAAACCATACCCGACTATCGAGGATTTTTCGAAGTGACTTAGTGAGCTAGCAAGATTTGTGTGTTTGATGCCGACAAGCAGCGCACACAGTCACAAGCATAATAAATCTGCAAGCAATCCCCGGCGTATAATGCACATCCAGAACGAAAGACCAACGGAGACGGTGGCGTGTTCTCAGTGCGGCGGCGATTGCAGGCCGATTCCGTTGCCGTCAAACCATGGTGAAAAGGTGGTCATCTTAACCTGCTTGACCGTGAGGGCAGCGCACATTGAGTTAGCCGAAAGCCTCTCAACAGATGCGTTCATTCTGTGCCTACGGAATTTTATAAATCGTCGTGGCACCCCCGTGAAAATCAGGAGTGATAACGGCACGAATTTCATCGGTGCCCAAAAGGATTTGAAAAACGCTGAACGACTACTATTCGACACCGAGGCATGCAAAACGAGGCCGCAAATAGGTATATAGAGTTGAAATTTCATTGCCCGTCCAACCCCAGCGCTGGTGGCAGTCGGGAGCGGCTGATTAGAATTGTAAAGTCCTTGCTGAGTCATACGCTGCGTGAAGTGGCGCCGACAGTTGACACCCTACAATCTGTACTCATTGAAGCTGAGAGTATTATAAACTCCCGCTCGCTAACGGACTTGCCTTTGTCACACGAAGGCGATGAACCACTCACACCGAACTACTTTCTGATTGGGTGTGTTAACTCAACTCAAACACCGCATCCGGTCAATGAGAAAATATGTCTGAGGAAACAGTGGCGAACAGCGCAGAATCTCAAAGATCGTTTGTGAAAACGGTGGACCACGGAATATATTTGCCTCAACTCATTTGTCGCAGCAAGTGGAGGGAGAAAGCGATCCCGCTGCAAATCAACAACTTCGTGCTAATATGTGAGCCATCTCAACCACGCAGTCACTGACAGAAGTGTAGTGTCACAAAGATCTTCCCCACAAAAGAGTTCGCGTAGCAGAAGTGAAGACAAGCAGCGGACTTTTACGTCGTCCTGCCTCACGTGCGGAGGAGTGTTGGGAACCCTGTCACTAAACCGCCATCATTGATTTTTTGACATTGGTAGATACTAACAAAATGTGGTCATTTTTATTCAGCGCGTGAAGGAGAGCAGACGTACCAGAAAATATAATTTTAAAACCAACAACTAACCAACAAATTTCAAGCGAACTTGCATCAGTAGACGATTTCTTATATCACAATAAACTTGATACAATTAAAACCAGTAAACTGTGTTTTTTCATCAAGGTCTTACACATACAGTGATCAAAATAAAAATTAGAATTCTACATTTTAGCAAGGTTCGGCTATTTTTCTCTTTATTTGATATTAATTATTTTTTTTTTTAAGTAAAGCTCTTTTCTCAATAAAAACCATATAAATCAAAATTTCCGACTTTGTGCAAAAACTATGAGAAGTAACTCTGCAAATTTTCACCAAAATTTCAAACTTTTTAATCAGAACCTTTAGAAAAAAAATTGGTTGCAGTTTTGTAGCTCATTAAAATTGAGTACAATAAAGTGCAAGTGCAACGAGCTGCTCATTTGCTTCCCTATCAACAAATTGTCGAACATACTAACTTTGTATGAAAAACATGCGTAGCACTGTTACTATAAGGATGCTGTTTCAGGGCTAATACATACATCTAAGATCATTTACGACAGTGTTAAGATCTATTAGCTTTTATGGAAAAAATTAGCAAAATTATTTTTTGTACCGTATTCGGCTCGCACAAATATGGCCACCGTACGTATGACATTTTTCATTTGTACCATAATTTTCTTTTAAATATACCAAAATAGATTAAAATGCAGCATGCTGAAATGTTTTTTGCNTTTTTTTTTTTAAGTAAAGCTCTTTTCTCAATAAAAACCATATAAATCAAAATTTCCGACTTTGTGCAAAAACTATGAGAAGTAACTCTGCAAATTTTCACCAAAATTTCAAACTTTTTAATCAGAACCTTTAGAAAAAAAATTGGTTGCAGTTTTGTAGCTCATTAAAATTGAGTACAATAAAGTGCAAGTGCAACGAGCTGCTCATTTGCTTCCCTATCAACAAATTGTCGAACATACTAACTTTGTATGAAAAACATGCGTAGCACTGTTACTATAAGGATGCTGTTTCAGGGCTAATACATACATCTAAGATCATTTACGACAGTGTTAAGATCTATTAGCTTTTATGGAAAAAATTAGCAAAATTATTTTTTGTACCGTATTCGGCTCGCACAAATATGGCCACCGTACGTATGACATTTTTCATTTGTACCATAATTTTCTTTTAAATATACCAAAATAGATTAAAATGCAGCATGCTGAAATGTTTTTTGCTGAAGTTGTCAGTTTTGGTAGGTTGATTGTTCAAATGAAAATTTTATAATTTTAAAGGTACGTTTGTAGGAGATTCTCCTTTTTGAATGCGTCATAACTTATTCATTCCGATATAATTAATTAATTAAAAAACATTAAAGATAATAAATTGATGTTTTAAAAAGGTTTTCCTTATCCAAAAGTAATCAATTGTAGAAATAAAATGCCAAATCGGAGAAAATGTACCAAGCAGAAAATAAATTTTCAAATTAACCTCCAGTGGAAACTATTGAAGGAATCAGCTTTTTCCAGTGTTGCCAGATTGGAAAAAACGGCTAAACTGTTTCAACTAAATTGTCCATGTTTTATTTAAAGAAATCATAAGTATTATTTTAAGAAAACATATGATTGTGGCACATGGTTGCATTTTTTGTCGACGATAATTCGAATAAACAGGTTCGTAATATTTAAAAATTTAAAAAGCGATTTTAAAATGAAAAATTTAAGTAAACACTTGTTTACTTAATTAATTTAGTTAATTCCAATGATTTGAAACGTACTCGGAATGCAATCTCAACCAGAGTCGACATAGGAAACCCGCAGTTACTATGCCAAAAAAATTGAAACGTATGTTGAAGAAAGTCGGACTAACAAGAAATATACATGTAGATCCTGTTTTTTGCCCTCTGAAAGAATTTTAAAAATTCTATACAAATTTCTTATGTTTGAAATGCAACCGTGGACACTAGCTGGCAGGGAAACTTGCAAGCTCCGGCAAATTAGCGTCCGTACAGAAATCTGCAAGTTTCTCTACTTGAGAGAGAATTTGGGAGCATTATTTTAATTATTTAAATAAATCCATATGTTTAGTGCTTAAAAATATCCATTTTTCAACTTTAAGCGTGGGCAACAATGATGTTTTATAATTAAGGCAGAATTGAATATGCGCTATCTGGGAAGACAATACCTGTAACATTTATTCTTGGCACTATATCCAAACACAAACGCGTGTTAAGCAATCAGTGAAACAGTTTGTTGTTTTCTAAGTTTGCGAATAAAACTTTACACTTAAATTTAAGTCATTCATAACAATCATTTTATGAAGAAAATCCGCGCTACCGCCTTCTTTAGAAAAAATATATTCGTTTAAAATAAAAATAAGCGAAATCGGCCCAATTTTATATAACCCTTCCTCTGCGATAAGGCTAGTAGCCATTTCTAACAGATTTTGAATCGACTAGTCAAAAATGGAAACATATATACTTGAATTTTAAGAAAACAAGGTAAATAACAAATTTGGCTAAAAACGGCAAATTTTTTTTTACAAAACGGCTAACAAATCGGCTTCCGGCTAAACCGAAATTTCTCCGCCTGTTTGCTATCGCAACCGGCTAAATCTAACCAGAAACGACTAAAATGGCAACACTGGCTGCTTCGAAGGATGCAAGTTTTAGCATATTTTGCGTTCTCGTTCTTCTGTGGATATTTTGTCTCTTTTAGAGCGAATGCTACTAAATTCTCCGAATTTTTTCTGCTGGATAATTTTGTCCGCTCAATACGAGTACACACCTACAAATTTGGGATCCAGTGTTTTTGAAAGTTATCAAAAACTATAGGGCCATTTACAGACGACTTTTGCTCCGCTTTGCTTCAGAATGCCGCTTTGACAGATAAGTTGGATGAATGATTTCATACGAGTCTAGAATGCGAGGAAAGCAAAGCGAAGCGAAGCAAAATCATCAGCTGTTTATAATAATAGATTGGCGTTTACACATATGTTAGTGTTTGGCCGAGCAGCTGTTTACATGCATATTTTCTCGTGCGCTTGCATTTGAATTTAGAGTATGTTAGTATTAATGAATATTATTATATTTTATCTGTTTAACTCAGATAAAATATGGAGAGGAAGGAGAACACAGAAGCGATTATTGTACCATACCTTCTACGCTACACACTTTCCAATCCCATATTCCTCGGAGTAAAACTAGTAAAACTGTCAAAATATAAAAATTCGCTCAGAGCGAGATAGTAAAACTAAAAAGTACGGGATCGCCTTCTAGTAAAAAATTTTAACTTCCGACCACTTCAACATAACCTTAAAATTTTGGTTGTAAATTTTCCCTTTTTTGTAGGTAAACACACTCAGCTTGTACATGTTAATAGCCAAAAACACTGTCAAATTCATTTGAATCCACTTAAATAAGTAATTAAATACTTACTTTTTAACATTTTAACATGCATTAGCAGAGTGCATTTTTCTTTTGTTTACAATTTGGTTGTCAAAAACACTACAGCTAAACGTTTGACAGATTTACCAGAATTTACCAGCAAAAAATCTTCCGGCTAAAACTGGTTACTTCTAACAGAGAGAGTTTATTTACTCTTTTTTGTCCTATCAATTGTCAGAGAACCGAGTACGGGATCGATTTCTAGTAAAATCTGACTTATTCTGACTAGTCCGGACTCGTACGGGATCGCAACTTCTACTGGAAAATTCTTTGTCAACAGCGATTTGCCAACAGGAAAACAAAATTTTATTTGATGGTTTGGAAGTTAAAAATGATAAAATGCGACCAATTAAACTTTGTAAGAAGTAAGTAGTTATTCGTTTAATCAATAAACTGTGTCAGGATAACACTTTGTGATAAGTTTTCGTACGTTTTAGATTTTACATTTCTGAATGTAAACAAAAATTCTATCACCTGTTCATCTAACTTGCAAGTTAATAGGAGTGTACTATATATAACAACTATATAAAGTTTTAGAAAACTTTTACCGGTTTTGCGTTCTCGTACCCCAAAAACTTGCAAAGTAGAGGAAATTGAGGGAGCAAAATGTGGAAGAGAGGTGCAAACTTCTGCTGGAAAAATTTTTCCCAGCTAGAACTTGCAGCTGATCACAAAAACACGTTTGTAAATAAACAAAAGAAAATATGGCCTTTTTGAGTTATTTATCGCAAATTTTATTACACTGTGAGACAAATGGTAGGGGTCAGTGATCGGGAAGGGTTCAAACTACCGGGGAAAGTTATATCGGTAAAAAAGAAGTGATACGTGTCCCGGCGTTTCGCTGGGTCACGTCTAGGAATCGAGATATATCGATTTGAAGTTAGTAACTATCATATAGGGGAAATTGTCACCTTTGGTGGTCTTTTTTTTTGACATAACTCGAGAACCACTAGTCCGATTTTGCTCAAACAAATTTAAAAAAATTAATTCCTTTAATCTGTTCATATAACGTTTTTCTATATAATCAACAGTTTTGCCGGTAAAAATAAATGTATGAAGAAAAAAAATATTTTTTGCCTAAAATATTAAATTTTTTTATTTTTTAAATTCATAAAAAATCCAAAACGGAAAAAAGGCAAGTCGTATTACTTTCACGCAAAGTCACATAACCTTTAAGCAAAATGAGACATAGATCATGAAAATCGATGGACGCGTTTCGCTTTTATTCACAATTAAGTGAAGGTATCTCATTTTGACAAGAATATTGATTTTATGTTTCAATGAATTTGGATAATATTTATTATATATTATTTATTATTAACACGTAAAATTAAAAATTATTACAGGTAATTATTAGGTTATTACATAGATACATAGGTTATAAAAATCGATGAACGCAAAACTTATTTTCGTTTGTTTGCGCCCTTTACTTTCTTGCGTGGTGGTTCGCCCACTTGTTCAGAGTCTGTATCGGATGAGGATCTGTCTTCATCTGGAAAAAATCAATTGTTTTCAATCAGTCAGTTAACTTAATTTTTGTGCCTTACCCTCGGAGGAAACCCCCATTGTATATTCGTCTTCTTCATCTTCATTGTCGGGATCGTACGTCTTTTGCGACCACCAACAAATTTCAGCCAGCTCGAGCCTTTTGCCTTTATATCGCGTTTCCATTGGCATTGCCACTTGATGGAAGCGCTCGCCATGTTCATCCGACTCTGAGGCTAGCTGCTTGCTGAAGTATTCGAGATGGTGATGCAAGAAGTGAATTTTGAGGGACATATTCACTCCAATTTTCTGGAAGTAGTGCAACATCTTGGTCACAAGAGCGGGGTAATTGTGTGCTCGCGTACTTCCCAAAAAATATCGTATGACTTTCTTCACTGCCCTCCAC
>NW_016167423.1:21335-21539 GCF_001687245.7 Rhagoletis zephyria
ATGCAAGAAGTGAATTTTGAGGGACATATTCACTCCAATTTTCTGGAAGTAGTGCAACATCTTGGTCACAAGAGCGGGGTAATTGTGTGCTCGCGTACTTCCCAAAAAATATCGTATGACTTTCTTCACTGCCCTCCACCCAAAGTAATCATTACCGTCTAAAGCCCCTTTAAATTCCTTTGATTTCATGAGCTTTCGTATATC
>NW_016167425.1:0-11457 GCF_001687245.7 Rhagoletis zephyria
TGAGATATACACCTCAACGTAATCACCTATTGTGTCCACTGCTCTCACGATACTTCCTCTAAGCCTATATAACTCAGAATTTTCCATAGAGTTGATCTACACTTCTCTCATGTGTTCTGCAGACTGCTTCATAGTCCATGAGGATGTGGACTGGGGTTTCACTGCTAGAGTCGCAGAACCGGCAAAGGTCAGACTCCTTGCCTGATGCATTGCTATCGAACTATGCCAGCTTAAATCCCTCATAGAGTTCCTATCTCTCCTGAGCTCCTCCTTTATAGTATTGGGGCCTAGTCCCAGGAATGGCTCGGGGCCACCTGGAGTGATAAGAGATGTTACCGGAAAACGTTGGACAACGTAATCTTTCAAATTATGACTCTTTCCTTTCTTTGACAGAAAAAATACGAAATAAGTAGTAACTCCTAAGTACCTGTCGGTTTGGTAACAACTAAGCATATGTCGATTTGCCACAGAAAAATATGATTATTTTTAAGTTAAATCCGCTATATAACTCAAAAACATGAAGTTTTGAGTTGTGCCGTTACTGCAGAGGACCATCGATATGAGCACTGAAGTCGGTCGGTTTTTTTTTTGNTTTGATTAATGTATACAAAAATGTGGTCAATATTACCAAATCATTGTTGAAAATATTAAACAAAAATAAAATATTAAAAATAAAAAATCACGTTGATTCCTTTTCATGTTTGAATTTGGTAATATTAACCAATTTTTGGTAAGTTTTTTTCTCAGTGTAGATATTATAATGAGATATACACCTCAACGTAATCACCTATTGTGTCCACTGCTCTCACGATACTTCCTCTAAGCCTATATAACTCAGAATTTTCCATAGAGTTGATCTACACTTCTCTCATGTGTTCTGCAGACTGCTTCATAGTCCATGAGGATGTGGACTGGGGTTTCACTGCTAGAGTCGCAGAACCGGCAAAGGTCAGACTCCTTGCCTGATGCATTGCTATCGAACTATGCCAGCTTAAATCCCTCATAGTGTTCCTATCTCTCCTGAGCTCCTCCTTTATAGTATTGGGGCCTAGTCCCAGGAATGGCTCGGGGCCACCTGGAGTGATAAGAGATGTTACCGGAAAACGTTGGACAACGTAATCTTTCAAATTATGACTCTTTCCTTTCTTTGACAGAAAAAATACGAAATAAGTAGTAACTCCTAAGTACCTGTCGGTTTGGTAACAACTAAGCATATGTCGATTTGCCACAGAAAAATATGATTATTTTTAAGTTAAATCCGCTATATAACTCAAAAACATGAAGTTTTGAGTTGTGCCGTTACTGCAGAGGACCATCGATATGAGCACTGAAGTCGGTCGGTTTTTTTTTTGTTTTGCTTAAATATATGCTACTTTCTTAATTTTTATCTTCATCTTTGTTACCACGAGAAGATAGTAGATACATACATATGTAGATCTTAATAGAAAGGAATCGTACCACAGTTTTATTTTTAAGTATGCCTATGAAAATTAGAGAAGTGTGTTTTGAAATTCTACTTCTCGTAGTGGATCCTTGATTCAATATATGTAGTCCAATACGTTCAGGAAAAAGGCAAAGCAAAAAAAAAGTATTATCCCTCAGTTTTTATTACAAAAAAAATCGCTGCGAGGTCGGGTTCTAGCATTAGTGACAGCGTCCCTACTCTCTTACTAAGTATTTGTGCCACCACAGCTTTTAAAAATTTTGTTTNAAAAAAGTATTATCCCTCAGTTTTTATTACAAAAAAAATCGCTGCGAGGTCGGGTTCTAGCATTAGTGACAGCGTCCTTACTCTCTTACTAAGTATTTGTGCCACCACAGCTTTTAAAAATTTTGTTTTACTCATATGTGTCGTAGAAAAGTAAATCGCTCCTTATATTGTTCACAGTTCAACCTGCTCGTACCTATAAAATAGATAACAAAATCCAAAGGCAGTGAACAAGAAACTTAAAATCTGATGTGGAACGAGTAAACAGATCAGATATAGGTATAACATTTTCTTCAGGCTTATTTATTATCCTTGCAGGTAGTTGATAGAAAAATTCCGGGAGCACTTATTTCATTTACTTAATTTTTTTTACAAGAAATTTTTGTAAAAACGTATATTTGCACGCATAATACGCCTTTGATTGAGCATTGTAGCAATGCTTGATTGCAAAATGAAAGAAAAAAGTATGCAATTATTTTACATAATTACTAGTTATGTACATCATTACAAATATTTCAAGAAGAAATTTACTGATTACCAACCAAATCTGCATTATATTTTGCTGAAAAGTGCATGTGAACGAGATACTTATCGATAATACATATACAAAATTCAAATATGTTTAATCTGTTCATTCACTGCATCTGCGAATTTCGCATTTTAGGTGTACTGAAAAACCAAAATTTCCACTAACATAACCATAATCCGCAATACTCTCCATTAACCCAGAGATTTTACCCAGACGCCACACAAATTTTGCTATCAAAAGCCTCGTCATCGAAATTAGTACGCAAATGTCAAAATTCTGCATTATGCATAACTGCACTTTAAAGAAACAAAGCACATAAAATGTGTTTTTACATTGATCTCATCTAATTTTCAGGCTAATCCCTACAGGCGTTCTACTGTCGTATGCTTCCCTTTTTTACCGGCTACCTCGCTCGTCTTTCGACTGCACTCATCATTTGACCTAATTCACTGCACTCAATGGATTAGTGCAACAACAAAACCGAAAACGGCACTCAAACGCACTATGGTGTCTTTTTACATCCTTCCGCATCCCCCATATATCCTTGCTGCTTAACCTTTTGTTTGCGGTTTGATGTGCGGTCATCACCGGCCGTGCATCGATAATGGCTACTTATTTGTATTGACCAATATGCTTTGTTGTTGTCTTAGCCTCATCGTTTGCAGTTTGTTTTCCAAGTGGGTGTGTTTCTGCTTAATGTGCCTAGACGATGTCTATCTTAAATTCTTCGCCCAAATAGATGCTTTGGACAGCCTTAAAAGTGATTATCGATCTGCACAAAACCTTTGGTGTGTTTATTTGTTTTTGTAGTTTTGTTTCCATTAATTCGGTGCGAGTAAATGTTTGCCTTCGAATTTAGGGTTTTTGTTTTTACTTCTCACTTTAGCTTAGTCCATTGTTTGAGAACGTAGCGCCAGGATTTAGCTGGCGCTGTGGTATTGCGCCAGGATAATCTTATATTTAGACGTACTAGTCACAAGTCTAGACAATGAACCGCTTTGTCTGGCTGTATGTTTGTTTAATGGGCTTTTAATGATTTGGCACAATGGCGACAGTGAATTTTGTTTTGACTTACCTTTTAAGGTAGTACAAAGATCAAAACGCATGCTCAAATTGTGCAAAAATGGAATAACCCTAGTGGACCACATACTTTTAGTGACTTCTTGGTTAAAGCATAATAACCAGGGGGACAATGGAAAATTTAAACTTAGTAAACATTTTATTTCTTTATCATTTGATATATCATTTTAATCGATTCTGAAGTATTACAAGTTCTTCCATAAATTTCTTAAAAATAATTATTCGGTAAACTGTATCGTGCGATATTAAATTTTACACACAAAAAAGTGAATGAAATATATTCGCGAAACTACATACATACGAGTAGGTGCCAAAAATATTAAAACTGCGTTTTTAGTTTTTCTCTCTGACGCCTGGATTTTTCAAATTTATGATTAACTGCAAAATTATTTAAAACGTTTTTTTGAATATGGAATAACAATATGGGCATCAAATAGAAGAGAAAATTCTTCTTTATCAGACAAGACTGTGGTAAAGGATCTGTCTACTTAGAGATTGGTCTGATAGGCGTTGGACTAAGTCGTTCTATTCGGGTAGATGGCATCAGCCCAATGTTGTTCAAGCAGGGTTTAGTACTCCACCTGCCATACCTTGTTAGCATACTGAGAGAAAATCTATTTCTATTTTACCATGCTGAGGTGTGAATGACAGGTTGAAAGCAAAGACTTCTCACTAGTAAAACTATTTAAACGCGTAAGGCTAGCATCGTTCTTACTAAAATCAATGCAGATGGTTATAGACCATGAAATTATATATAGACTGTCAATTTGGCTAATATGCTATCTGGGTTTAGTCCAGGACGCTAAGCTTATGTGGAAGTNGATGTCACACTCTCAATAATGCTAATATGCTATCTGGGTTTAGTCCAGGACGCTAAGCTTATGTGGAAGTCTCTCATACATGCGACCGCATCAAAAGCAACACGGGCGTGAGCAATATAAATTTAAGTGAGGTCGTAATCAATGCATTCGCCAAGGTTAATTATCCAGGACTCTTAAGCTTCTGTGGAAGTCCCGCACATGGGCACTACTGGTGTACAGGCGCCTTGGGGATCAGATCAAAGATCCTAAGTTGGATGTGCACCATAATAGTATGGCCGGTAGTTACCTATGGAGCTTTGACTTTGGTTTCGAGAACTGCCTTTGCCGCGGTAAGACAGTCCCTCAAATAAACTCCAAAGCCTGGCCTAGAAGCATTTCCTAAAAGGGAGCAACTGAAATTCACTACCTCTGAGTGATGAAGAGGAATGTCACGCTGCTATAAGAAAAAATATGCCGCCTAATTTTCGTATTAAAAAGAGAATGAGCGAAATACGGAAATAAGAAGAGCTTTGAATGCTAGAAGACAGAAAAAAAACCCGAAAATTATATCAGAAATTTGTGTGGCTTATGGAACGTTTCAAGACAAGGGTAACGTTCTGTTAGAAAAACCTTCGCGGAACTAGTGACTCATTTTGATAACATACCTAAATTATGGAGAGAGAACTTTGCTACTCTATTGAATGGTAGATGAACCCAATTTCCTAGACGGGAACTAAACAATCAATTTCACGCCATGCGGAAATGACGAGGCATGAAAAGCAATTTCCCCACTGAAAACCAACAAAGCTTGAAGTACGGTGGCGAGGGGTTGATAGTTTATCTGAATTTAACATACCCGTGAAACTGATATGCCGGCGTCGAGAAACAGTACCAGCTTCGTGAGAGTTGTGTAGGAGCTGTTCGAGCCTTTCGAGGTTTCTAACAGGGCTAGGCTGTACCGTGTGACTCCTGTGGCTGAAAAAAACATTATCCTAATGCTCTTCTATGCAATTAACAATTGTTAGGCCTAACTGCTGATAAAATAATATAAAATGTAAACACTTTCTTGATATTTGTAGTTTCTCAAACTTATTGCTTCAACATATTGAAGTCGTAGCCTCACAAATAACACTACTCATAAAAGCGTCACCACAACACATAACAGCTCAATTTAAAGAGAGGAAGACATATCCGAACAATGAAAATATAATAAATATAGACGCCACCATCACATTGTGAAGCCACAAATGAAGCAAATAAGATGGATGGATGATATTTACTACGATATATACATATGTACATTGAGCAAAAATGACAAGAATATGTATGTATGTAGCCCGACTCACCTTTTGGCGGCAAAAGTCATTGAGATGCAAACTGAGTAAAGACATCAAGTCTGACCTCGTCTTACCGCAACGTCAATAAAATCGAAATATAATAAAATAATAGTAACTCCGTGAACACAATAACAATAACAATGAGCAAACAATGTTGAATGAAGTGCTGTTATTGTTGCTTTTTTCAAAAAGTGGCATGAAATGTGTGTAGAAAATGTATACATACATACAACTACTCACCGGGTTACCACTGATATGTATGAAAACCGGATTATTCGGCCAAATCGCACATTGTGCCGAAATAAGGTTAACGCCACACCGACAAAATTGGAAAATCGAAATCGGCGAATTTCATTGTGGTGTGGCACATTCAACAGATATCAGATGTTCGCTGGATGCCAAGAACATATCCTCGGGGAACAAAATAAACATACACACAAAGGCAGGAGACTTACATTACTTATGTATATAAATATGTGCCATTGAATGGGATAGTAACCAAAAGTAAACAAAACATATGCACATAGGCACATACATATTTATACCCAAATATACATATTTACAACCATTGAAAGGTTATCAATGCAACGGCATCAAAATAAATCGAAACGAATTTTTAATGAAAGATACGAAGGTAACTTGATAGGCGAGTCAGTCAGACATACAGCCACTCGCTAACACAATTTCATACAAATTGCAATCAACACACCGTCCTGCTGCTAGCTGCCTTAGGCTATGCATACGAAAGGAAAACTTCAATACTTATTACTTGTCTGACATAGGTTTCTTCACTAAGGATATCTTAATCCTTATCACCGCCACAGAATAGAAACAAGATTCGAGCAAATCGATGAATGCAAGCAGACACCATCAGCATTCGGTAGAATTATGAAAGTTCGGCGGTGTATTGTTGATGCCTAAACAGCACTCGAAATATTAACGTACTACGAGTACCTCAGCGCCAGAGTATTTAGCAGCGGAGCATCGTCAGTTTTCAAACCAGCTAAGTGCAGTAGTTGAGTCCAGTAAATATTTTGCTGATAACTTTCTGCTGAATCTACAGATAAGCAATTGTGTATAACGGATATAGTAGCAGTTGCTGTGGTTATGAAGAGTCCACTTCGCAAACAGTCCACTTTGCAGGTAAGCGCATCCTTTGGTAGCTGCATGACGCTGGCGACAAGGCAGATTAAAAAAAATCAATACAAAAGAGATGACCTTCCCCATAGTACCTATGGTGGGCGATTTATATTTCCACTACATACACTAAGAGTACATAGTCATTTCGATATTACGAGTAACTATATTTACAATATGCTGTAATATAATATGCTCTTAGACATTTCTGATCCTTCGTCAAGTTGTTCAGGTTGATTTGGCACCCATTTCACTGCACAGCGTATCAGCCATATTTAGCGACAAATTCAATTATTGATAGTAACTAACTAACATAGCGCTGTTGGTGAATGTTTTTTGTTTTGTTGCTGCTTTCTTTGCCTTTTGGCAACCACAAGGTGATGATAATAATCAATTGAGATTAGTTTTAATAGAGAGCAAGATGCCAGTGGCAATTGATGAAGCTAATTATTGAAGGTAACTAGCTAAATATATCAATTTTACTAAATATTAATACAAGTTCGAGAAACGCATTGAAAAATCTATATGTATTTAAATATGTATAAAACACAAGTTATGTGTGCACACATAGAAGTGGTCCAAAAACAGTAAAGTCGACATTTTAATTATTTTTTTTTTTAATCAAAAAATATTTACATATATTATATAAGGAAAAACCAACTTTTCGTAGAAATGGTATAGAACTCTTGAAAATCAATATTTTTCGATCGGAAAACCCTGATTTTCTTCAGGAGATTTTCTGTATTAATATCCAATTGTTTATTTAACCAGTTTACTAAAGATTTTTTACTGGTCCCCCATTGTATTTTCGGGGGGTTTTGACGGACCTATAAAATCGACTGCTGAGTAGAAGATAGGGATCTTCTTCGGCTACCGATTCAAACACGCCCTATATCAGTACATTTTCATTACATTTTGAAGTGAGATAGGGCATTTTTGAATCGAATTCTGAAATAGGGCGTTCCTCAACCAAATTCTGAGATAGAGTATTTTTCAGTAAAATTCTGAAATAGGGCGTGCTTGGAAAGTTTTTTGGGATAGGGCGTTTTCGAACTGGCTGTCGAGATAAGTCGATCTTCCACTCAGCAGTCGAAATATAGTTACCATGAAAGAGTGATTAAAAAACCATTGGGCCGGAAGGCATACATCCAGGGCCGTCATAAATAACCTAATGAAAGTGTTGTGCCCGGGAAGAAGTTCTTGGAATTTCCCCAATGAGCTGGCGTTTCATAGCACGGTTAATTGAATAACGAAGTAAGTTCTAAGAAATGTTTCCCCTTCACTCCCTAGCGGCAACAATGATCAGCTTCGATGGTGAGTCGGTGCTTGAAACTGTCTAGTGTAGCGGGAGTAAATTTCAAAATGCGGGAGCATCGCAATGTATCGTTGGTCTACAGAAATCCAATATACATATGGGGTATTCACAACGGTGTCGTAAGTGTCGTATTGTTGTACGTCGTAAACTTTAAATGCCTAAAAATATATCAAGGAGATTCGCAAAGTACCATCAAAGTCATATTATGCATTTTCGCAGTGTTAAAAAATAGTTGGTTGTGGTTTTAAGTTCTCTAAATATTTATTTAAGCTTTTAAAGTTTACGACATGCAACAATACGACACCGTTGTGAAACCCTCAATAGACTTATTTCCGATAAAATAGCATACATTCCTTATCGAGAAGCGCAATAGTTGTGGTGGTTGATTTAACGGAAGTCATTTGAGATTGACTCCTGGATAACTCAATCCTAGTGTCTCCGAATGAAACTTTAACGAACAGTTATATTGGTAAATCACAACCATTGTGCTAGTCGGAGCACACAGAAGGTCGATATACTCAGTGGTGCAGTAGGTCGGCATAATCGGGCATTCACGACACTTTTTATCACTTGACGCTTTTTAATAATAAACCGACTCCAGCGCCACCTGGCAGCTCTTTTTGGAAAAAGTATTCCTTTCCATTACCAATAAATACCCCGAATATCCTGAGCCACTAGGCACACAGCAATACGATACGAATGCATATTTGGGATATAAGCCAAATCGGATCATAAATAAAATGTTAAGTAATAACTCGACTCCCGCTCCAACTGGAGGGTAAAATCGTGAGCTGAAACTATCCATAGACCCCCTCAAACACACACAACGCTCTCTTTTCAAAAAGTCCCATTTTTCTCCATGAGTATTTGATTGCTTTAATATTCATAAATATCTCCATAACATTTTTGAGTACTTTACCATGAATACTTTCAGAGATGTACGAAATGAAAAATTCGGTTTTATGTGAGTTGCCACACCCCTCTGTCGAATTGTTTTTAGCCTATGACCATCTTTGCAAAAACTGCAGTAGGTGTGCAAAATTAAAAAAATAAAAACATTCTTCCCCTTACCAATATATACAAACATAGAATATGACCGAAATCGGACTGTAAATACGATTATTGGTAATAACGCGGTTCCAGCGCCACCTATCGGGGTTTTCTCTCCGTAACATTTTTCCTTGGCCAAAGACAAACACAAATAAAAAAGTCTACTTAAATCGAACAATCCGTTCTCGAGTTATGGGCGGTCGTACGTACGCAACTTAGCTTTATATATGTATATAGAGATACGGGTAGTTAAATTTCACGATTTTTATAAAATACGCGAAATTCAGTTACAATTGTGAGCAGCCGTTTTTCTCGCATTTGGTAACTGGCACATTTGTTTTATACCTGTCTTTTTATTACCCAAAACCTACAAATGAACGTCTGAAAAATAGATTTTATGCGAGTTCCACTAGAAATTTTCTGATTTTCTCAACATTGGCAAGTAAACTGGTCATTTAAACCGATAGTTTTGTTATTAATAACTATTTACTGATATTTACACATATAAGTAGTATTAACGAAGGTATAGAAGCCGCGCGTGGCTTTGTAGCGTCAACAATATGCCAGTACGCAAAATTTTTTAATTGCATATTTTACTTATTTGAAGAGCGAATTTTTAAAATTTGAGCGCATATTAGTGTACGAGATTCCTAGCCCTAATTATGCGTATTGTTAAGAAATTTTTATAAGGACACTTTTTCTAGTAGGTGTGTGCACATATTTTCTCGAAATTTCAACACGATTGCATTTGTGCCACTTTTCATAAAAAAAAAATGTTTGCATTCCACTATTTGATTTTTTAACTAATACGTTTACTAGTAATTTCGTACGAAGGAAGATGGAAGAGCAAGTAAATTAAGAATTCATGTAAATTTTAAGAAATATTTTTTCGCAGGCAGAATGCATCAACATGGAGCAAAAATTAAGACGTGTTTTCTGACAATGTAAATACATACATACATATATATGTGCAGTCGCACTAATGCACTGGCATATATGTATTTGAAAAAAAAAATTGCAAAAATTATAAAAATAAAAGCTAAACTGGAGAATATAGAAACATTAATGCGCATTTTCAAAAGATGATGTAAAGATTTAGATATGTAATGTGAATACAATGGCCCCATGCCATTGGCGCTGAACACAGACAAAAATGGAAATAAGCAAAAGATTTCATAAAAAATATTTATCAAGCAATTTCAATTCTGCAAATTATGACAATGAAAACGAGTAATTGACGAATATTGTTTAACTATTTAAAATATAGAAATTAACCAATCATTTTATAGCGGCAGGCGTGTTGAGTTCAAGAACCATGTAACTTATATATGTACGTCGCCTTGCGTTTAAAACAATGGTTTCGGTTTTATTATTTCTTATATAAATTGACAGCAAACAATTGTTCAATAAAGATGCTGTTGATATGTTGAAGTGCCAGTCGTGCGGAGGCGGTTGTGGAGCCATCCGAATGGACGTCTTACTGACAACTGCTAAATGTGCAAGACGGTTTGAATATGTATGCAAAAGTATTTATTGAACATGAATTCATGTAGTTGCGTATGCATGTACATTAGGGTGGTCCAAAATGCATATTAAAAAGAAAAGTCGGAATTTTATTGCCACCACCCCCTAGGATTAGTCTATACCGTGTATTTTTTTTAATAAAAAAATTTAGAGAGTCTTGAAAGCGCTCAAATTTTTCCATGTATTTTATATGGGAGAAAACAACTTTTCATAGAAATCTTGTAGAATTCTTGAAAATCCATATTTTTCGAACGGAAACTCTGTTTCTCTTAAGAGATTGCCAATAATAATACCCAATTGTTTCTTTAACCATTTTTTCACGGTAACTATATTTTATAGGTTCGCCAAAACCACCAGAAAATGGGGGGACGAATAAAAATCTTTAATACTAAAAAATAGTCAAATAAATAATTGGATATTAATATTATATAGTCTCCTGAAGAGAACCACAGTTTTCCGATCGAAAATATTGATTTTGAAGAGTTTTATACCATTTATACGAAACGTTGTTGTTTCCGCATAAAAATACATGGAGAACTTGTATATAATAATTTATAAAATTTTTTAATTTCAAAACAAAAAAGTAGGGGTATATTTTATCGGTATAGAACAATCCTAAGGGGTGGCGGCATTAAAATTCCGACTTTACTGTTTTTTAACCACCCTGATGTACATACATATGTATGTTTGTATGAGTCCACTAAATCCCATATGCCACCATACAATCGAAGTATGGCAGCTGTTGCAGAAGCCAATATCCAGCAGAATACGTACATATGTATACACATTTGTAGGAGGCACATCAAGCGACCAACTACTATAAAAACACCTTCGGGCGCCATCATAGCTCTTTGAATTCCATTTACAAAATTTTGCGGGGAAATGTATTACTAGTTACTAGTTTTTAGTAGCTCACTACGTAAAAACAGCTGCTACTTGTTGCGACGCCGTGTGACTACCAATCGGCAAAAAAAAAA
>NW_016167425.1:14907-21522 GCF_001687245.7 Rhagoletis zephyria
TAGTACATATCTACAACAGCTGACGTTTTCATTGACTCTGCCAAGTTCTGTACACTAAGGTCAAACGCAAATGCACAGCTAAACAAATGAGAATCTTAAGATTTGCCTATAGAAATCCTGCATTCAATGACGACACAACAGTTTACAAGATAGCGATATGACACGTTGCAACAAGCACAATGAAAGAAGCCACACCACAATGCAACATAAAAACGCGCAAACATTCAGACCGCAGATACGCAATTGCATTGGCAATATAAAAATATTCAAGATACGATTTGAATAGCGAGTGAACAATGAGGCGAGAATGAAATGTAAATGCAACGGCAATAACAGCATCAGCAGTGACAAAAATAAAAATAAATTTAAAAATAAATAACGTTACATATGGAAAATTGGTGGCAAATTGTATGTAGGTGAGGTGGAAGAATGGTGTAAACCGATTGTGCGACCACCAGCAAAGCTGCAGTTGCATTGCTTGAATGTTTTGCAAATGGGTACTCATTCGTAGGAGTGTTGCGGGTCAGGCGTTGCCGACAAGATGTATGTATTTGACGATAGTAATTCCGCTATGAAAATTTTAACTTAAAATAAAGACAATTCAAGATAATTATGTAGGTATGCAAGTATGTTGCAATAGTAATATGTATGTATTTATAGATACTTAAATATGTACATATCTGTTTTAATTGCAGTTATTGCTGCTTTATAGCGCGCGTGGGTAAAAATATATTCTACACCTTAATAATATTCTAAATGATCAATCTAAAGGTTTCTTTAGTTTGACACCCATATTTTAATTTTTCAAAGAGCTTGTGAATAATTAATTTAAGTTTGATTTTTCAAACAGAGGGCAACCCTCGTAAAATATTTTGAAACTGGAATTTTTTTGAGCCTCTTGACATCCATTTTTTAATATAATTTTCAAATAAGTAAGTCCTTTAATTCACGTGGAATTTTAATTTTTAAACAGGTGGCAGCCCTCCTCCATGAGCGTGGAATTGATTTTATATATCTCCATACAGAGTGCCAATACTCTACCACAAATATTTCCTGCGATATGCAGTATGAAAAATTCCGCTTGTATTTGAAGTGCCATGCCCCCTTTCACAATCGAGATTAAATCAATCCTTGGCTAACTTTTAGTGATTGCCTTTGTGTTTTATTTATTATCACTGAGAACGCAGCGCGAACGGGGAACTGAAAGCGTTTGAATTCAAATGGCATGCCGAGTGAGATGATGGGGATTCTTGAAATCAGAACACGATATCATATATATTTCAATTCTTTCTTAAGTCGACTTAGGCGGTTATTGCTTATGATCACAGATTTATTGTCAGGAATGTGTTCCAAGCATCATAAAGTGATTTAAAAATACAAATAAAATTTTGACTTTCGTCCAGCTAGATCTGCTATTCTAACCACTGTGCAGCACTGCAAACCACTTCAAAGATCGATGCAGTTCGGTTGAGTGGTTCGAACCATTTGAAAAAAACCCGTTACCGGTACAAGTATCGTTGAACCATGGTTCGATTCGGTTCAAATGATTAATTTTTATTTATATCAAGTGATCACATAAAGAAGCTTAAATTTTCACCTTATTCGCGTTTTAAAATCTAGCTGGCTTCTTGAAGAAAATTATGCACACTTTCTACACAAACTATCTAGTATTGTTTTAACTTCTTTGTTCTTCCTACATTCATATTAACTTTCGCACGTTCTCTAGTCTCACTGGACTCCTATGTTGCTACATATTTATAGCGATTCCCAAACTGAATTGGTGAGTGAACTATGATCACAACCACATACACAAAAATTCATGTATGTATGTATGTATATAGAGAATATCGATTTAATTGCTAAAGTTACGCATTGAACCCCACTCGGCAGTCACCCGTCGTCACAAAAATGGTTTTCGGCGCATCTCTTTACTTTTTGAACATCCCCTCCAAGCCACAACACATCCTTCCTCTAACTTGACCTTTATCATGATTTAAATAATGGAGGTATGAGTGTCGCTCTAACCATTTTTAATGTTAGTTAAGTTTTCTTCACTTTAATATTTGGCATGTTGTTCTTTAACACAAATTTACATTGGATTGAAGTATACAGTGACTCAAACAAGTAACCACCTGTCGATTTTTTTAAATATTCGAGCTCAATTTTTTTTGTTATTTTTCTATATTTTACAAAAACTGACGTTGATATTTTGAAATACTTTGCAAATGGTCTTCCGCATTTTATTTCATCAAAAAAATGCATGCTTATATGAAAAAAAGAACAAAATTTCGTCATCAAAAAAATTCTCAAAAATCAACGGCATTTTCAGCCGTTTGAAACTTGCACGTCATTAGACTAGAATTGTATGGGCTCTAAAACTGCATACCCAAAAAGGTTCTAAAGATTCAGGTAACTAAATTGAAATTTTGATGACCACTTTTTTAATTTTCTTAAATTTTGAATAAAGTTTGAAACTGTGATTTATATGGTTTCGTTTTTATATAAAAAAAAAATTTTGCTCGCAAAACATTAGAATATTAAAAAAAAATCAACACGTGGTAAGGACATTAAAGATGCATCATTGAAGTTCTGATGGTTCTTTAATTTTATTATCGCATGTACACTTTTGATCAGCTGATTAAGTCATCAACATTTTGATCAATTTGGGCTATTTATCTTTTGTTTATTTAATGTTTATTATTGCCATAAAAGGCTAGCTCATTATTAAACAAACATCATATGAATCCACATTTCAAACTTTTTGTAAACATAATAAAAAAATCTGCAAAGTTTCGGCTAAATTTCCAACTTTTTATTCAGATAGAATTAAAATTTAGAATTTTTTCGTGTATGTAGTTTAACAACCCATTTAGTTCCAGGGTAATAATTTGCAAAGAATCGCATTGATTTTTAATATTTTTTTTTTCTGAATGCATGACGCACTTTTTTCCATACAAAAAAAAGTTGTCGAATACATTTTGTATAGAAAAAGATTTTAAATAAAAAATCTGAATAAAAAGTTGAAAATTTAGCTGAAAATTTGCAGATTTTTTTGTAATTTTTGCACAAAGTTTGAAATATGGATTCATTTGATGAGCTAGACTTTTATGGAAAAATAATAAAGATTAAATAAATAAACGAAAAAAACCAAAATTGATTAAAATGTTGATGACTTAATTAGCTGATCACAAGTGTACATAAATATCTAGCAATCATATCATAACTGGCTTAGATACGCTTAGACGCACTCCATTGCCACACATTATTGCGATTTTTTACTCAACACAGTTTCGTACTTACGTGTTATTTAAAATTGGCCAAAATACTCGTATTTCAATAAAAAAAAATTCACCTTTATTTACATGTCTGTGTTCATTTTATTTCCCTTTTATCTTTTTCTATTATGTATTTCTCTTTTTTTTTCTTATCTACTGGCTAATGGTCAACAGTAAACTGTCATTGTTTTTAATTACCTTAGCTACCGTTTGTTGGCGCTCTGTGTATTCTTTTATTTTTCTTCTCAAATTATTTGTTTGCTTAGTCTTAGTCACATCGACGCTCCTTATATTTCTTCTTTACATTGTATGCATGTATATGTTTAGTACATCAAATTTTCGTCGCTAGTGTAATTAAAATTTTACAGTTTATTCTTAACGTTGCCGGCGGTACAGTGGATTTGCTTAATTTTCTTAGACCTCTTTGTCGATTTGTTTGATGAGAGCAACTGAAATCAGTAAAATAAAAGTATTACATTACAAATTAAGGTTATTTAAATAGCAAGGTCTACTGAGACCTGAATTCACTAATCTTTGCCCGACTATGGCCGATTAATCACAGATAATATTCTCATAAGTATCATTGTCTTCAAACCAGAGACAGTATTATAGCTCTGCGGTCACACCAATTCGGTGCGTATGAAAACGTATCTGAAATCTTAGATATCCTGAAAGTGAACTGATATGTGATCACTCCAATCGGAATCATAGCCGAAACTTCCCCAGTGATCGAAATTTGACCTTACCTAGTGGAGTGTGCATTTCTAACTACTCGACCACGATGGCTGCGTTGCTAATTCTGCTTGAGCAAAAATATGAAGGGGGATTAATCCCGGGAGTGATTCTCATTCTTTCAGAAAGATATTCCATTCTTTTAAGTACTTTAAAATATTTATATATGTCGCATATGTCGCAAGCACACTTATATACACTGATGAAGAGGTCGTATACCACGAGGGCCCAATATAAGGGGGAAAGCATGTGTCCTTTTTTTTAGCCTTCGTGCTTACGAAGCATAGTATCGATTCAGTCAACAGTAGAAAAGTGTATGCCTCTTTGGCAAATTTCAATTTCTGAGAAGGCATAGAAAGTAATCTCTTTAGTTTGGGAAACGCTTTCGAACGGGAAACAAGTATAACAAAACCTCGTTGATGGTGTTACAGGGGTCGTCTTCCGCCTTGTAATGTAATGCAATGCAAAGTTAATGTGTGCTAACAGCGCCAAGAGGACGCGACCTATAAGATCTTTTGTATCCCTGTGATATTCGCGAACCCTGACGGCCCAAGATACATACAATCAGCCTTCCTAATAAATACAAACAGTTTCTTGGTAGACGAATGTCTGATACTTAGGGCTCTAACTATGGAAGAACTGAAGATTGCAACTTTATTCTGGTCAATGCCGCACAATCAGACATAATGAACTACGACATCTCCTGCTCCTCAAGACACAGGCGGCAACCGACGACAGGCCAATGCCGTGCATGTGAGCGCGGGTGATTATGACCGGTTAAATAACCAGTAAGCAACTTAATTAATAACAAAGAAATATCCCAAAAGTGTAGCCTTTCTGAGGTCCCTACCTCTCCTCATATAGACAGTATTCCGAGATCTGCTACACTGCGCTTATGAGTCTCGAGGAGGACCAACTGCAAAACGGTCCAGTCCTACAAGTACAGATGATGTGCCTTCTTTAGCCAGTTCTCCGCCGACTTCGTTACCTTAAATGCCGAGTTTCCTGGTACATAGCATAGTAATACCATGTCCCTTGTTGCTAAGTGTTGAAGAGTGCCAAAGCACCTGATGGCCACCCGGCTGTCGGAAAAGATAGCTATAAAGGCTCCCTTTTCAAGATACAATCTAGCACGAATTGAGATTTCCTGCAGCACGGCCTGAAAGACCGTTGTCCAAATACCCAGTTCAATAGAAAGTTTGTCTGTGTACCAGCGTCATATCTGGTATTCAGTTGGGGTTAACCGTTCCACCACACCTCTTGGTTTTGAATTTCCTTCCAAGGCAAATTCCTTTTAACATAGAGTCGGAGATTTCCCAAATTCTAAGACCTGGTACTTTTCCAAAATACCTTTGTGTTGTGTCTGTTACACATTTGCTTTTGCACATTCCGCGATTCTAAGACCGTGCGCGAACAAGTTCTATTTGATCTGGTAACTGAGAGTAAATCCAACCTTTGTAGTTGATCAAACCGCCTATTCCAGCAATGTCACAAATTCCAGTGCACTACTATTGTGACTTCTATTGCACTTCAAAATAAGCTGCTACGACAAATAAGCGGCTACAAAAAAAATTTTAAATTTGCGTGAATTTCCTTAGCACTTAAAATCTAATTTTCATGGCATATTTTCGGGCGCAGTCTGCATTTCGATATAGTTTGGCCGACTCCCGTGACTGGATCGCACGCAGTCCATGTTGACTTCTTGCGCAAGAAAGAAACGCACGCTTCAATCGTTCCACTTTTATTTCTCATGCTCGAATTTCGCATGCCCGCGAGAGTCGGGCCCGCACGCTGGCACTTAAAAATTCATTCCGACCAAACTATATCGAAATGCACGCATTTTTTTCATAGATAAATACAGAAATGTTTATTACATAAGTTGTTGTAAAAAATTTTGGTCCACGAGGCGCAGAAATTACTTAAAAGTTCAATTTTTCATAAAAAAATGATTGAAAAGCAAAAAGAAAATACATTTTTGTAACGCAAATAATTTCATTATACAGTTTTATGTTTCTTAAATCTGCACCCAAAAAATTTTTTCATTCGGACACTTACTTTCAAAGAAAAATAAAAATTTCCAAAAGACTGCAAAAGTTTTCAATCGTTGATTAAAACAAAAACTATTTGGAATTTTGCAACAAAAATTACACAGAGTACTGTTTTACTACAAACCTGGGCGCTACCTGAATATCATTGAAAAGTATTAATGTTGGTAAATTCGGTGCCCACTTGAGGAAGCCTTACCCTTTTCTAAAATATTAACCCATTCGCATGAGGGGATTCTGTTAGCTACATTTTCTTTACAAATTTTTGTTGTGTGAATGGGTTACTTTTCTAGAAAGCTAAGAAGAATAAAATTGATGGTGCTATTTGACATTCACACAGACTTTATTTTGTTCTCAGACCATTTCCTAAGAGTAAGTTTTTCGTTATACATAATATTTTTATAATACGCTAGGGAAGAAGAACTGATTTTTCATTATATGGAGCGTGAAATATTTGTTGCTGACGAAACATAGTCCACTTTTAACACATTCTCCTAAACCGCTATAATCTTTGGTATATACCAGGGTTGTTGCGAATATTCGCATTCGCAACCGCGGAGCTT
>NW_016167426.1:0-3017 GCF_001687245.7 Rhagoletis zephyria
TTTAAATATTTAACTTTAATTTAGTCTTAGTTATTTAAATTTTATTCAACTTCAATCTAATTTTAATTCTAATTTAATTTATTTTAATTTTAATTTAAACTTAATTACTTTTATTTCGACTTAATTTTTTTGTTTCAATTTATGCGGTTGCATTTAATTTAACCTTTTTTTCGGTCAAGGTGACCACACACACACAAACAACCAAACCAAAAAACCCAGTTATTTAATTGCGGACTCACCTCAAGTTTAGCAGGCTTTTGAAGAGGTATAATTGAGGCGAATTGCTACGTAATCGATCCGTTCTTTTGTTAACGGTCTACACACTTGCACACCGGATTTGAAGAAAAAAAAACTCTAGAAAAATGCACTTTATTTCCTTTACTTCGAACTTAATATTCCGCGGACGCTCCCACTGACTTCTAAGTCACTAACAAATCTGATTTCTTCCGCCAATTTCTTTGGCGATCGTGCCCCCGAGGTACTCGTAAAGTGCAAGAATTTCTTCTGCTACAACTTTCACTCAACACTCACACAAGAACATACACTCGCGCGCTTTTACATCTCGGACATTTACACACACATACAAAGCCATCCCTAAACACAAATAACTATCTTCGAGCAAGTCCCATTGCAACATTTTAATAGAGGCTGTTTGATGCAGTATAAAAGGGTTTGACGCTGTCTGTTAATATGGCAGGCTGATCGTTACAGTATTTACAAAAAAGAAAAGGCTCTATACTATACTTCTTAGAACCAGCTCAAAACTAGCCACATTTGTTCTAGCCCGGAGGTGACCTTTTTGAAGTATCTAGGAACTCTTGTTTTATGAACTGTCTCAGAAGCGTCAAAGCCAGAGTCAGCTCAGAACAAGTTCAAAAGTTCTGCAGAGGGCGACAATTGTCACTTCGTAGGACATCGCCATGTCCATTGAGTTGGAATAGATGAAGAACCAGTACCGTCTCTTTTCAGGCTAGCTCAGCGCATGTTCTGAACCAGTTCGAATTGCTGCAGAGTAGGTACTCGTATGCATGCGCGTGGAAGATGATCTTCCTTCTTACTCATGTAACATTTTCAGTTTTAAAAATTTCACTATCCATTTTTGTCATACCGCCGCCGCCACGGTATACCCGAATTTTTAGAGGTATTTCTCCTTCGTATCCTAATGGTAATTGAAAGTTTCCATTGCAGTTATCTGTGCGGTGCAAACCAAATCAATTCTCCAGTCAGAATATCGAATTTGGATCAGAAAAGTTTACAGTGCTGTCGCCCGTAGCTTATGGGAGTTACTGAAGCGTAACACCCAGTGATTATTACGAGATCTAGAGACTAGTCACAGGGAAACAACTTTCCTTACACTACGGACTCCGTTGATAATTTACAAACGGTCGGAACGACGGAAAAAAGGCAGCTATTGAGAAGAAATCTTGGGATGCTACAATGCACATAGGAAAAAAAAGCCAAGAACACAAATTAAATTAACCTAAGCGGCGTTAGTAAGCTGAACTCAGTCCAATTTAGAAATCGTGTGTTTTAACCCCAAACCTGGGATTTGTCGTTAATTCGAGCTTAAGTTGCAAGGGCCATATTAATTCTGTTATGGTGCGCTAAGAAATTTACGTCAAACTGCGGAATTTACTCCAGTAGGCACTAGACGACAGTTAGCAATTCAACTAATTGTTCCTATTATTACCTATTCCGAGCTGGTTTATAATAAGCTAGACTCTGCATCGGCTCATAAGATCAGTGTGGTAATTAATCATGTAACTCGGTATATGTACGGCTTAAAAAAGTTTGATCACATATCGAAATGGAGGGCAAGTCTGTTATGATATGAACTCCAGGACTACTTAAAGGCAAGAAGCTGTATTTTTCTCTTCCGGCTTATCTCTACAAAGACGCCCTTCTACCTCTATGAGAAATTAATATTCCCGAAGTCTGAGCGATCAAAGGATCTTATTGTACCCAACTATAACTTTATAACATCGACTAAGCTCTTTTTCATCAGTGCTATTATAACTAGGAATTCTATTCCAATCATAACAAGAGGCAGTTTAAACAAAAGTAATAAAAAAAAATCATATATTCTCATTTCTCCAATCAACTGGAGCGACCACCAACATTAGTTTAAGTCTTTATATTTTTATATTTTATATTAATTTGGTAATAGTTTGTGGGTTGTTAATTTCAATTAATGCAAATTTTTGTTGTGCTAAAAAAGAAGAAAATTTTTATTTTATTTATTTATTTATTTATTTATTAGTAAATTTACTTACATAATTAAATTATATAAATAAACCGTAAAACTAGGCAACTAACAACTGTGGTCCTCGGCCTAATAGAAGTAAATAATATATTTATTAAAATTATCTAAATTGAATAATAAATTTTACATCTTTTTCAAAGTATTATCGTATTGGTTATATTTTCTGAGGTAACATTTTTTAACAATTTGGGGAAACATATTTCGTTAAATAAGTACATTTGCATAGTCTTAACATAGCTACAGTTGTACACTAAATGGTCGAAGGTCAGTGTGCTGGTTGAACAAAGGTGACATGTTGGCGGAGAAGTTTTTTCAAAGATAAATTTGTGCGTTAATCGTGTGTGACAAAGCCTCAGGCGTATATATTTTTTAAGATCATATCTAGAAATGTTGTATGGATATTTTACGGCAACTCCCTCTTCATTTACATTTTTGTATGAATTAGTGTAATTCTCCCATTGGCCTCTCTTTATTTGTGAATGATGGTGTTTGACTGTTCTTATAATATCTCTTTTGTTATTAGTTGTTTTAAAAATTATGGGCGCATTAGTCGCAAACTTAGCTGCTTCGTCTGCTAACTCATTTCCACGGATGCCGACATGGCTTGGAATCCACATTATTTTTATCTTAGTGGGGTATTGGATTAATACATTTCTTATCTTTTGGATGCTCTCATTTACATGCTGTATATTAAGTAATGCCTTTATAGCGGATAATGAGTCAGAGCAAATTAGATGTCTTCCATGGATTGTTT
>NW_016167426.1:8268-21522 GCF_001687245.7 Rhagoletis zephyria
AAAATCTTCCACTGTTGGAAACGGCAATATATTGGCGGCCCGTTGGCTCCATTCATATTGTTTGGAAGGAGGCAACTTTCCCACCAAACTTTCCAACAGTGTAGGATTCATTAAGTGGTGTCCGCACCTGGCGGACTTGAAGAAAGCGACGATATTTCTGACCCTGTTTGAAAATTTCAATACTTGTTCGAGCTGACTCTCATTTATGGACGGAAAACGTTGCACCTTTTGCAGCTGTGACTTAATGAGTAGCTCCGGACGACCAAAGTTAAACTCCAACTCTTTTATCACTTTTGGTACGTCCTCCGGATAAATCAGAAGTGAAGTAACAGCACGTTTAGCGGCGCCTTGTAAAGCTTTATGCAGGCGCATTAGGTTTTGTCTATGGCTATACTGAAACTCATGTGTAGTGTCGTTGTAGTTGGCCAAAAATAACGGTCAATCCTCCGGATTTCCATCGAAGGACGGCAATGGAAACAATTTAGCGGCGGAATTGTCCATGAAAGTCAAGGCGGCTGTGTTTATCGTCGGAGTTTGCATCAAACGTGGCGGCATTCGCGTTGATGTAAATTGCGGCTGAGATTCAGTTGCCGCCGGCGCTTGCGTCGACGTACGCATAGGCGGCGCGGCGTTGTCGGATACGGCAGCGTTGGCAAAGCTGTCGCCGACTTGTGGCCTACTACGCAAAGTGTCAATTCTCAATTCGGCAACACATTCCCGAAGTGAGGTTATGCTAGAAACCAGCAATGCAATCTGGTCACATGGAATGGCAACTTGTTGCACTTCTAATGAATTTTCCGATTGTTCCATGTCGTTTACTGTAGAACTGTACTCTGACTCGCAAATGGATTCCGAACTGCTTCCAATATTTTCAGCTTGGGATTGTGCACCGCAAACCGCTTCTGTGTTATTTCGAATTTCCTTTGCTTTGGCTCTAGTCAGCATTGGATGCAGCAAATTTACGCAGGAAAAGCAAATTTTAAACTATGTCGTCAATATGATCAAAACGACGTTAATTTGTTTTAATAAAATGTATTTATTAATTAAAAGGCGTGGTAAAATATACTCCAATGTTGGCTCGTTAAAATTTGGTATCTTTTCCAAGCGTTGGTTTTACGACGAATGACTCGAAGCTTTGCGAAATAGCAAAATTCCAATCGCAATGTTCGAAAAAGTATACATACATATAAACCAGCATATAAACGGTTTTTAAAGAGAATACAAACTATTAATGTTAGCAAACGATCAAATTGTATACAGAAATTTTGGGATACATAAATACATAAGGTAATCTTCGAAAATGAGAGGATTGAGAGGATTCGAAATTAGATGCATAAAGCAATATTAATAAATACATAAAGCAATCTTCGAAAATGAGAGGATTGAGAGGATTCGAAATTAGATACATAAATGACTGATAGAACATCTGTTTTAACTTATTTGCTATCAGAGTTGTATTTTGATGCTGGTGGTGGTTTTCACGCACCTTGTAATGGGGGTATTCAGTAATCTCGCCAACACATGCATCAGACCCCAACTTTTTTAATAAAATAATTTGGAGCGATGAGTCATCATGCAAACGTGAGGTTATTTTAATTTACATAACCTTCACAGTTGGCAGATAGACAATCCTCACGAAATGAGAGAAGATCGTTCGCAGTACCGGTACAAAATAAATTTATGGTGCGGTATTTTTAATTTTCAGATATTGGGACCTGTGGAGCTGCCGCCAACGCTCAACTCTCACAGGTATTTAGAGTTCCTTCAGGAACGGCTTCCAACTCTTTTGGAAGATGTACCCTTAAACCTGCGGAGAAGACTATGGCTGCAAAATGACGGGTGCCCTGCTCACTACGGGCGTGAAGTAAGAGCTCATTTAAACGAAACTTATCCTCGCCGATGAATTGGACGATACGGACCAATCACATGGCCTGCTCGATCGCCAGACCTGAATCTATTCGAGTTTTTCTACTGGGGCTGTCTTAAGGACAAAATTTATTCAAAAGCAATTCAAAACGACTAGCATTTGCGGGAACAAATAAATGGAGCTGCTGCTGAGATAGCCCAGTTGAGTTTAAGATCTCTAAAAGCGTCCTTTCTTAAAAGGTGCCGAGCTTGTATTAGAGTAGAAGGTCGCCAATTTGAGCATATTTTATCGATAAATGAATAAATATTTCTGCAAACAACTCATGTATGTTTTATTTCACGTGAACCCATCCTTCACAAAAAATATTGATAGATATAGCCCTTGTTATAGACTTTAGTCCGAATTCCGGTAAGTAACACAAAATAATGTCAGGAGCAGGTAATAATGTACCTTTGTACTATTTAGCATGTCATTTGACGGTAACAAGAGCAAATTCAATTTAAATCTATTTAATACATTCTAGCGTGTCTCAGTCCTTTACCCACAAAAGCGGCTATAATTTTTTTTTTCTATTCGAAACAGTAAGTGTGGCACCTTTCTGAAATCTTTATTAAATGAGCAATTTTTGTATGTAATGTAAAGTTATAGCTCAGTACATTTTTTTTTCACCCGAGATAGTCAAAGTTGGGGAAGGGAATATCAAAAAGTTAAAAATCCAGAAATAGTCCTAATTTTATGATGGTTCCTTAATATATTTTAACTACATTGCATTTGAGTATAGAGAGGCAACTATCTGGAAGTATTTTACATAAAAAATTTACTAAGTATTGCCCGGTTTGTAGTTGCAGTTAAAGAAAACACATGAAAAGGCACGATTTTTTTTAAATTCGAAAAAATGTTAATATTTCAAAAACGGTGACACTTTTAGCTGAAAATTTTTTGTTTATCAGTGAGCTCACCCCCCCACCTACCTTCCCCTAAAGTTTGGCACGTTACTTCTGGGACACCCTGTATACTTGAGAGTGGCCGATGACGGGCCCAGAGCGCAAACGGCGATCATCACTAGCATTATGCTAGTAATGCCCGCCGTTCCCGCCCTGAGCCCGTCAAACGAGTTTTTACTCCATCGTCATATCCAAATCAGGAGAGCTGTTGCCAAAATTGAGAGGCTGAGTTGTGCTAAATTGCAAGTATTGTTGTATGACTGGTGAGTCGGTTTGATTTAATAAAGAATAAATATTGTCATTCGTGGTAGTGTTGTTGTTTTCACTTGGTGTTGGTGTTATTGTTGAAATTTGATTTTCTTTTTCGTGGTTTTCGCGTGTGGGAAGAATGTGATTTGTCCCATTATTAGAGTTTGGTGCAATGGTAGGGGGGTTGTTTAGAATTGTATTTGATCGAGAAGAGAGACGTTTTTGTCTCAGTTCAATAGCTTTTTCAAGTGTTTCTGTTGGATTGTCGTATACTTTAGCTTGTGATTTTACTTTTTCTTTTGCTGTTTTGTATGTGCATTTTGTTATTGTTTTTATTTTAATGATTTCTGTTCTTTCTTGAAAGGTTGGGCAATTTTTGTTGTTGGCTCTATGGGCCTGATTGCAATTAATGCATTTTGCACATGGTAGGATCGTGAATATTTTCACTGCAAACTTCGCATTTTTCAATATTCTCCTTGCAATGTTTTTTGGTGTGGCCTAATTTGAAGCAATTTTTACATTGGATAGGTGCTGGTATATATGGGTCGACCTTACAGACAAGAAAACCGATCTTTATTTCCTTGGGAATTTCATACCTATTGGAAGATAAAATATGCAGTGAGGTGTTAACAAGCTCACCCTTAACCACTTTTTTAATCTTTTGACAGTCTGTTACTGATTGGTCTCTAAGGCCTTCAACGATGTCTTTATCGGAAAGGGATCTCAATGAAGGTGTAAATATTACACCCTTTACGGTGTTTAATGTTGGATGTAGTTCTGATATTATCGGACAGACACTAACCAGGTTTTTTGCTTTAAGAAATTTGTTGGCTTGTGTGTCGTTTTTAGTGAGCACTAACAAATTCCCGTCACGGGTAAATGAGATTTGTTGCGGCGGTTCAGCACAAATATTTTCGAGTGCTTTTGACACAAGAAATATATCGTAGTTGTTGATTGGCTTTTCCGGCACTGCACTTTTAATTGTTACATATTTGGGGCACTGAACTTTAAATAGGGGAGTTTTCTGACCCAGTAGTGGGAAAGAAGAATTACTATTAATGTTTATATCACTTTTCTTCCGTTTCTGGGTAGGAGATTTATGATTATAATCTCCTGGGTCCAGTAACGCGTAGTAGTTCCCTCCAGAGGAGGTCTCCATCTTACACTAAAGGAAACTCTATACCACTGATTTTAGAATTCCAATAATAAGGTTAATAAAAAAGACCACGTGGGAGTAAAGTGTTACGAAAACACAGAAAAAGTTTAGCAACAGAAAAAACTGCTAATGCGAAAGCGATCGACAATGACTGTTCTCAATGAGCACCGTTTATCGACTGTGAAGAAATTTTTTTTTTTTTTTTTATTGTGCTAATGGTTCTTGTTTAATAATAATAATAATAATAATAACTCAACGAAATCAATTAAAAACAAGGTATATTGGAAAAAAATGTGAACGATTTAGAATTATTTCAACTAGCAATCATAATGCAATTATTTATAACTACTTAAGTTAATTTTTAATTATAGAGAAACACGATTGAGAGAAATAGAGATTGCGCCAATCGCGGTACCGCTAATCCGCTCTTTGTGATTTTGACAGAATCAACTGTGTGCGTGACGTCATCTTGGTGCAATTGTTGATTGTGAGCATACGAAAAAACCAAATAACAATTTTAATATTTGTGCGTTAATGTTTCTGCGTGGTTTTAAACAATTATTGAGACATTACAAAGCAAAATGAAGTGTGCCGTGGCATGGTGTAATAGTGAAAACAAAAGGAAAGCGTGCGATATAAGTTTTTTTTTCGCTTCCTACGGACGCAATTCTGGGGAAAAAGTGGAAGCAGTTCTGCCGGCGAGGAGATGCATTAAACACCAAATGATGCATTAAACACCAAATCGAGCTATGTGTGCATGAAGCACTTTACTAGTGAAGATATTGAAAATAACACACAGTTCGAAATGGGTAACATATTGGCTGCGCTTCTTTATACATTCCGGATAATCCCATTCCGCAGCCGGAATAAACAGAATGCGTTTGAAATATACGTTAACATATCGTCAGGAACGTTTTAAAGAATAAGTAAACAAACAAGTTTATTCCAAACGTTCAGAATGGATAAAGGATTGCAGCCATTGTGTATTTTCATATTAATTACATTACATGGTAGAAAAGTCGTCAAATAAAAGCTGTGGAGTTTATGGTGGTTGGCTACCGTCCACAAATATAAATATGCACTCTGCATGGCTTTTACAATGGGCGCGTTTCTAAGACGTAGCTGTTGTTAAACTGTTGAATGTTTGTCTTAGAAACGCACAGTTGAGTAGTTCCGCTCAGCTCAACAGTTGGCAACTTTCCGCCATTTTTTCAAGCAGAAATTTTTTACGCTACCTGAACTCAACGTGTTGGGCTTAGCCTAAACAGCTCGTAAAGACTTACGCCGCTTGTATTAAATTTAACGCCGCTTTGTTAGGTGGCAGTTGCAAACAAATTTATTCTATTTTATATTACGGATGTGAAAAAGTAACTAAAATATTTTATACTAATACCACGTTTCTAAATATATGTTTTTAAGATGTTTGCTATATAATTATACACCGTTTGATTCATTATAACATTGAACGATTTTTTCAACACAGCGGCAGCTCAGCGTTGGATTTTAAAAACTATCGGCGCAACTATCTCTATTTATTGCAGTTTTATTTGTTTACATTTATCAGCTGTTCATGTGGCAGCATATTCATCAAGCCGTTTCTAAGACGTAATTGTTGGGTCCAACAGTTGCCAGCAGTTTCGTAGCAGTTGAGCTAAACAGCTACGTCTTATGAACGCGCCCAATGGCGAGTCCAAAAATTCACTTTGCTGCACACCTTCCTTTTGGTCTACATGAATTTGCAAACACTGTTAATACATCCATTTTTTCATGTGCTAAAAATCGTACTTACCTAAAGGGCTACATGACCAAAATTATTGCTACGTGTTCCTAATTAATCAATCCTTGTATATTTGTTGATTCTTGCAAAATTGGGGCATGTAACATTAAAATTAACACATTTTTCTGCATTGTTTACATATTTTTATATGCGTTTTGTCATTTCTCTCTCGCCATTGCACCAAGGGGACGTCGCGCAAAAATTACGCTCGAAAATCCTCTCTCATTGGCGCAATCTTGTATTCTATCATTGATAGAGATTGGTATGTAATTGAGGCAGTTCACGTCAAATGTCCCAAGCGCGCTGAGCGGTGAAAAACAAGCTACTTTTCGACTAGGTGGAATTGGACAGCAAACGTGAAAAATAATTCGAAAACTATGATTTCTGTAGATTTTTGTACGGGGTATCCGATGGTACTACGCGTTTTCCAAAATTTTCCCATTTTCATTTTGAAAATTGTGAACGAAAATTTACTTGTAATTTTTCTCAATTATGGTCATTTTTAATATTGTTTTTAGTTATCTCAATCGAAAGATCAAGTGTTTTTACATAGAAATCATTAAAAAACAAAGGGACTTTAGAGGTAATTGTGTTTTGGTTCGTGTCTCCACTACGGGATGCTTTGGTATGTATGTGGCGTCTGTACGTACCTTCATTTAATTTTTTCAAACTTTCAGGAATTAAAGTATAAAAAAAACTAAGAAGGTTTTGTTTCAGGATGTTTAGAATCGTATGCCTTTGTGGGCGTGGCTGCTTCCTGAAATTCGAAAAAGGGCAATTTTTTAAACTACAACTGAGGCCGCACTACTCAGTCCATTTCATTGATGTGGATATCAGTAGAAGAGCCTTCAACCAAGCTATCTAGCGCTATCTTTTGTGTTTATAAAATATAAATGTGTCATAACGTTATCGCCTGAAAACTAAAAATCGGGCTGCTGAAAATATACATTTTGGGCATTTTCTCAAAAACTGGTCAGTCGATTTTATTCTAAGTTTCCAAAAATCTAGCCCAAAACCTTAGCTTTCATCTGGTATATAGCTTATATTTCGTACGTTTCAAAGGCAGTTAAAAAGTGCGTATAATTTTCGTCACGAAATTGATATCATAAATTTTGTGTTTCTAGTTTAGCTTTCGTCACCCGAAAATTTTACCTCAAAGAGGTGTTTTATTTGATAGATTCAATAGTATAGAACATTGCCTTCGTCTCAAACGCGTGCATTGATTGTCGTTGTCTTTGAAGTTGAGTATCAGCGAATACAGAAAATCTAGAAACAGCTATGCACAAAAGCATTGTGCACTGTGGAAAAAAAACTATAGTGTAAAGAGTACAATGAAAATACTGTAAAAAGCAAGGCGAATTTATATAAGGTGGTGTTGTTTCATCAGCTGTGAGTATCAGTTGTATCACGTGAGAGTGTTTGTATTTTCTGTCGCCCTTTTTCATTCGGGGAAGAATAGCTGAAATTTGACAATGGCCCGCTAAAACCAAAACAAAATACTTGTATAATTACTATAAATACTAAGATAATTGTTGTATTTGTTCAATCGATACCATCTTATAAAGGGTGAACACACCAAAACTGCGACACTTAGAAATTACTACCAGAAACAAACTAGAAGGCTTTGAAATTATTTGTTTTTGTATTATATAACTTGGAAGTTTAGATGTTATTAAAATGTCAAAATATTAGTTATTATTTGCTCCATATGCAAGTGATCGGTATTTTCATCGCACATGCGCCATCATGTTCTGCACGACTGCATCATCGACATTACGCGATGCGCACAACTACTTTGTTTTGCACTCTTCAATAATTTTCACTCTTTCACCTGTTTTCTTCAAGATTCCTTTGACAATTGACCCATATTCCCCAATAGGACGTGGCTCTGGGCTATTGGATGGATTGCAGTCGTGAGGTACAAAATTGATGTTATTTGCATTATACCACGGCAATGTGTCCTTGGCATAGTGGCAGGTTGCCATGTCCGCCTAGAACGATGGCCTACTCCTTATCTGTTGATAAATGACAGAAGACGCCTTTTGAGGCACTCATCCCGATAAACTTGATCATTCATTGTCCCGGATGGGAAAAAAGGGCAGCTCTTACGGCCGCAGGAACAAATAGCTTGCCAAACCATGTGGTTTTTGGAAATTTGGACTTCATTTTCAGCTTACAACTTTCAGGGGCTTCTTGACGACTTGTAGCAGTATAAAAATCTTGACCTGCAATATATTTTGAATTCTTATAGCAGTAGGTTTCGCAGTCCATAACAATGCAGTTGTATTTTTTAATTTAGTATTCATACAACTTCCGAATGCGGGATTTCGCTGTAACATTCTACTTTGCGCCTCGGTCTGGTGCTGTTTGAGCTGTAGAACATCTCAATGAAGCTTTCCGCTTTACCTTTTGTACGAAAAACTGCGATCCCGTACGGATTTTGCAACATAACGCGACAAAATCTTCGGATCTCGCGAAAACGCACTGAGGACCTTCCGAGCACTGTTTTTATCACTTTGACCATGCTAACCCCCGCTCCCTGGTTTTCTCGTAACTGTCAGGCCTTATCTGTACCGATTAAAACCCTGCAAACTGTCGAATAGTGCACTCTTTAATTTTTTAGCAATTTTACGTGTACTTAAGGCCGGATCATTTATAAACTCGTGCAAAATGGTTTGTCTCGTTTCAACTAGGAATCAAATTCAAATGCAATTTCTTCTACGTTCATCTAAGGTCTTGGTCAACTTATGGTATTTGAATTTTAAAATATTGAAATCGTTTTGGGTAAGTTATAAGCTTCCCAAAGTGTCGCAGTTTTGGTGTGTTCACCCTTTATGTATGCGCCTTGGTACAAAGTGTCATTTGCGCTAGCAATCACCGCAATACACAAACAAAATAAGTGTTTATAAAAGCCATAAAATGTTTGCTTTCACTGCTTCGACTTATTGCAACTGCTAAAAATTACTTATTGCTTGTGCTTACGCCTATGAGACAAGACGACAGTCACAGTCGAAGCACAAGCAGAAACTGATCGACGACAAAATGCGCAGTGCTTCTGGCAGTCGTTGGTTTGACAGTTGCAGTCAGGGTTACAACTGACGAAAAAAATACTTACCATCCACATGAAAAAAATCTACCAAAACCTGAGAAATATTTACCAATAACTTTTTTAGATATTTTAATAAAACTAAAGTTTTGTTCTAATATTTTAGTTATATTAATAAAAATTAAAATTGGTTTTTAAGGAACTTTTTATTTAACTAATGATATGGCATTTGAGATGATATTAACTGCATCTTCTCGGATTTCCTTAACCAAAAGCGAAAGTGATGAAACTAAAAGCAACATCATCGTCATTTGAAAAAACTTCAACTGGAGTTATTATAGACAAATACGGTGACTCAAAAGCCGCTTGGTGTTTTTTTTTAATATTCACAATGATTTTCAAGTAAAAATTTGTTTGGAGTTTTTTTTTGTACAAGAATATTGTTTGCGCTTTAACCAAACCCATAAAAATCAAGGATTGAAGCTAAATATCGAACTTTTTACTACGAATTTTTAGAACAATTTTGGATATGCAGTTTTATAGTCCATGCAATTTTAGTTTAACCAACAATGTGCAGCTAAAAATTCTCGTTGATTAAAAAAAATTTGCAGCCGGTTTTCTGTGGTGAGTTTTTAGTGTATATTTTTTTTTACAATCATAGGGTGTAATTCAAGCCTGTCCATTTTTTCCTTTTATTTCAAGAATCATTTAAAATATTAGGCAATAAAAAGCTGCTTATGATTCCAGTAAAAAAAAATTATAGTTTAGAAAACTGAAACCTCCCTATTATAATAGCCATTCGTACTGTCATCAGGTATGTAACTTGAGAATAGAAATCGCTGCATCTTTTAGGCGCATCAATATTACATGGTTACATCCCGAGCTAATAAAAGTAAGGTAATAATAATAATACGTTTTGAATGGAGCACGATATTTTCGCCTTTTATCGATGTACATGCATACGTATGTATGGATGTATGTATGTACTTACATAAAAAGTGTGCATTAAAGCGCTCGAAAATTAATGCAATAAAGTAGACCAAAGCTTCTTAAAGTGGGTTCCGCGAAATCCAAGGGTTCCGTAGAAAAGTCACCGGGGTTCCGCGAAATTAATTTTGGTATGAATAAGCACGGCGGTCGGTTTGAGTTGAAAAAGTTGAGAAAGAAAAGTGCTATAAACAGCTTGACCGAGACGCAATTAGCTATTTTCAAGTATACATACATATGTACTCGTAGTTGGTATGATTGCCGTACTGAGTGCCATACCTACATAAGAGCGCTTGACAACCACGGTTGCCACATTTGGTCACTTGTGACGAAAATAGGTAACTTTTTGAGCGCTTGGTAACTTGGCAACTTTTTTTTATTTTGGTAACTTTTGGTAAGTTTGCCGTGTATAAAGTCAGACTAAAAAAGTTGGATTAATTTGAAAAATTGTCCTGTGGTTAGTTGCGTGTAGCGGTGACAACACTACTAGAAACAATTGCATTGATCAGGCAACACAGCGCTCAGCAAAAATCACTAACAACATATCAAAGAAGATTATCGCTGGGCTGTCTACGCCTGTCTCACGTTGAATATTTATTGTGATATTTGGATCGTGATCCATATTGATGGATTTCAAAATAGTGATGGATCGCGCATTTTCAATATTTATCACAGTATTTACATGATTTTGTGATGAGAGGTTTAAAGTCCAATAGATGATGCCTGGAAATCTTATCAAAATTTTATGTTATTTCATTGAAAATCATCTATACTTTTTATTATATGTATGGTGATCTAATTTGTTCGAAATTCAACGCGAAATGCCGAGCCGTGAATATATATCACGAAATATGCCACACTTCAATACTTATTGACAGATCTTTGAGTCATATGTATATACACTGAGCCAAAAGTGTAATCGTTTTTTCAATCGAGTTATTGTTTGGTTTTTTCATGGTCAGTTTACCGATTGTAAGAAATGTGATTCAAGTTGAACATGCAGAGGTGCTTGCTGTCAGCGGCAACACACAATTTTTTCTGTTTTTTGGTTTTTCTTTATTACGAAAAAGCACCCGTGAAGTGTAGAACCAAATTAAACGACGAAGAAAATTGACTCAAGTTGAACATTTAAAGACAACTTTATAAAGCGGCTGTAGCTGAGTGTGTAGAGATGCTTGCTGTTAATTGCTAATTCCGTCAGAGGCCACGTGAAAAAAGGAGGTTTGAACAGCAGTTTGTGCGGTGTATTTGGCTCTTTAGCGCGTCGGTATATGCAAGTCGATTTCTTTGTTCAGAGGCTAAGTTCCCGTTCAAAAGACAAGAGCGTAAAGCGTGTTTTTATGAAAAGTGTATTTTTAAACGCGTTCATTGCGAAAATACTTTTGTGTTGGTTTTGTTTCACAAATTTTTGTTATATCCTTTTTTATACACGTACGTATTCACAGATTGAATAAAAATGTATTTATATACATATGTTTGTAAATGTATTTATTATATGAGGCCTTGAGCGCCAGAGTAGCTTAACTGTCATAGCAAAAAAAGGTTAGGTGCATCTTAAAATGCATTACCAGAATCGAAACGGCAATAGCCCGACTCACGCCCTTTTAGTTTCCGTTTACAATAATATGTAGTATCACGTAGTAAAAGACCGCATATATTTTGTATAGATCCCTCTTTCTCATATTACTAACAATTTTTTTGTAGATAGGCTCCTATGGCCCTTATGGCCTCATATGTAAAATGAATTTGTTTAGTTTTCTTTTAATACAACTATTTATTGTACCCATGTCTTATTTATGGCAAATAAACGAGCTTTATTTTTGCAGTTTATTGTATAATAAAACATTGTTTTTTATTTGGTAAATTTAAGGTAACTTTTTTTGTCAATTCTATGAATTCTTGTCAATTGTATTTATTATATGACGCCTTGAGCGCCAGAGTAGCTTAACTGTCATATCAAAAAAAGTTTACGTGCACCTTAAAATGCATTACCAGAATCGAAACGGCAATAGCCCGACTCACGCCCTTTTAGTTTCCTTTTACAATAAAATGTAGCATCACGTAGTAAAAGACCGCATTTATTTTGTATAGATCCCTCTTTCTCATATTACTAACAATTTTTTTGTAGATAGGCTCCTATGGTCCTGATGGCCTCATCTATATTTATAATATNAGAATCGAAACGGCAATAGCCCGACTCACGCCCTTTTAGTTTCCTTTTACAATAAAATGTAGCATCACGTAGTAAAAGACCGCATTTATTTTGTATAGATCCCTCTTTCTCATATTACTAACAATTTTTTTGTAGATAGGCTCCTATGGTCCTGATGGCCTCATCTATATTTATAATATTTTTGTGTTCGTATGTCACGGTCGTCAAAACTCGAGAACGGCTGAACCGATTTGAATAATTTTTTTTGTGTTGTTGGACATAATACCAGAACCAATGATATCGCAAAAAATTGGAGGGTTGCCACCTATTTCAAAATGTTTAAACCCAATTATATTGATAAATAAATAAATTATTACGATATTTGAAAATTTAACANTGTTTGAAGAGTGTTGCCACCTGTTTGAAAATTTAACTAAAGTACATCGATAAAATAAATGAAATATTACATTATGGGTATCAAATTAAAGAGGTTTAAGAAAGATATCTGTTGGAAATATTTTGGAGAAGGGTTACCACCAATTTTTAAATTTTAACTCAGTTAAATTGATAAAGTAAATTAAATATTGCTCTGTGGATATCAAACTAAAGAATTTTAAGAAGGCTTACAGTCGAAAATATTTTAAAGGAGGGTTGCCACCTGTTAAAAAATTAAGCGCAATTTTATTGATAAACTAAATGATATATTACAATTTTTGATATATTAATTTTTTCATGATCCAATGATCGGATCTAAACCAAATTAGTATGGGATCACCTGGAAATCGGTTGACGTGGTCCAAAATTATGCGGTAACATGCATAAAAAAAATCCGACGAATTGATAACCTTCTCCTTTTTTTTAAGTCTGCTAAAAACTACTGAAACAAATAACAAAATGATAAANTTTTTTTTAAGTCTGCTAAAAACTACTGAAACAAATAACAAAATGATAAAAGAGTACCGAAAACAAAAAACTATCGCATGAAAGCTGTGTAAGAAATACTTAATGAAAACATAAAATTGTTGACACCTTTCCCTAGCATTATAAATCAGTCAACTTTTAATCGTAAGCAATTT
>NW_016167427.1:0-244 GCF_001687245.7 Rhagoletis zephyria
CCCTCCACCTACCTTCCCCTAAAGTTTGGCACGTCTCTTCTGGGACACCCTGTATTTTTGTGTTTATATTTTGTTGTAGTAAATAAAATAAAATAAAATAAAATAAAATAAAATAAAATAAAATAAAATAAAATAAAATAAAATAAAACAAAATAAAATAAAATAAAATAAAATAAAATAAAATAAAATAAAATAAAATAAAATAAAATAAAATAAAATAAAATAAAATAAAATAAAATAAAAT
>NW_016167427.1:314-21516 GCF_001687245.7 Rhagoletis zephyria
AAATAAAATAAAATAAAATAAAATAAAATAAAATAAAATAAAATAAAATAAAACAAAATAAAATAAAATACAGTCAAGCAAAACACAAAAATCAAACAAGTGGTTATGGTTAAAACATCAGCTAGAGGAATGGATAACACCATTCAATGTCCAAATAGTAAAATTTTTATTGCTGTTGATGTGTGCATGTTTATACAAAGATACTACATTACTTTGTTGCTATACTACATATTTCTCCCCAACATAAATATACATATGAAGCGTAGCCGCGAATAACATTGCAAAACTCCCGTTTCGGAGATGGGCAGTTTCGGTGATTAGCGTAAACGTTCACAGTTTTTTTCACGGCATTTTTATGCATTAAGGTAATCCACCACTTGCAACTTGAATTTTTTTTTGTCTTCATTGGCTCGCACTTAATCTGCTTCGATTTCAGGTTCAGTTTTAATATCCATTTCAGTTACGAGTACACGTCCAGTATTTCCTGTTATTACGCTCCAAAAAATATACAAATTGGAACAAATGAAATTTGTGGAATGCTACTTTGCAGTCGTGGTGGCATTGTTTTACATTTTACATGATTGCAAGAGTGATTATATTTGGTTGTTAGTGCACTTAAATGTAAAATATTCAAGTATGCGTCCTTTAAACGCAACAACGCAGGGTTAAAATACATATGCAAACACACAATCAAATTTAAATTTCTTTTTTACTTCTTTTGCTGGTAAGCTGTAGTTCAGAGTTACCATATAATTGCAGTGCGACCCTAGTGCAATAATTATGAAATAGATTTCATCGGAAATTTTATATGGTGTATATTGGATGGTAGTTTAGATAAAAATAGATTTTTAATACATACTGTTTTTGTCTAGTTCCGAATAAGCTTGATTTTTTCATGTGCCCAAAAAAAATGTTTTTTTCGGACGATGTAGTAATGTGTTAATTTTAACTCGTAATGGTCACACAGGGTGCAGTGGGCACCAGATAAACGTTGCGGCTATATATTTAATATAGATACATTTTTAAATCGATTTTGTGACTCCATCTATTATTACTAGAGTTGAATTCAATAACTTCAGGCCATTTGGAAAGCCATTGTGGCCTTAGTCGGCCTACGCAGACACATTTTACGGGCATAGTTTTGACTGGGGTCAACTGTGTGGGACCGTTGCGGTTTAAATGCCAATTTATCTAAAGTTATAAGTATTTTTGTAAAGAAAAACTACAGATGTATATACATATAAATATATCTATGTATCTTCATAACGATGGTCCTTTTGAATGCACGGTCATAATCGAAAAAAATTTGAAAAAACGCATTCGATAGTGATATCAANTAGATGTATATATAAATATATCTATGTATCTTCATAACGATGGTCCTTTTGAATGCTCGGTCATAATCGAAAAAAATTTGAAAAAACGCATTCGATAGTGATATCAATAAATAAGTTCTATTAATTAACAATTATTGTGATTTTTTAGGCTGATGATTGATTTTTCGGGATATCTCAAGATTCCTGTTTCATTTTCCGAAACTTTTTAAATTTTTAAGGGCATTTTTGCGAGAGTTATCGCAATATTTTAGATATTGAAATTTATTTTTCAAAATTTGTTGTGACTTTCCGGGACTTTTCGAGACTTTTGTTGGTATTTCAGCGTTTGCTTGTTATATTTCGGGATCATTCGAATTTTCAGAATTTTTTCGGGACTTTTTAAAATGTTTTCGAGGCTTTTCCGAATAGTTCGTGGTTTGGGTTTCTCTTTCGGGATCTTTCGGAGAACTTTTCAGATGATTGGGCGACTTTTCGCTATTTTCCAAGACTTTTCCTCATACTTTTGGATTTGTTTTGTTTTTATTTTTCGTGTCTTTTCTGAATTATTCTAAATATTTAGAAGTTCGCGTTGTATTTTCTAGAATATTCCTCTATTTTTTCGGGATTTGCGTTTATTTTTTTTAATTCGTGGAATTCTGACGCTGAATTCTTGTGACCTAAACTCTCGGCAGTCTGCACAGGGCACTGATCCGTCAGGGTACATGCCGGAAGAATTGGCTTACTCTTCAATATATTGCGACGCTGCTGCGACACAATGACTCCTATTAGCACTAATACATGCCGTTTAAAACCCACAACTGGCAATTAAATCTGGTTATTTCTCTTAAATNCGTGACCTAAACTCTCGGCAGTCTGCACAGGGAACTGATCCGTCAGGGTACATGCCGGAAGAATTGGCTTACTCTTCAATATATTGCGACGCTGCTGCGACACAACGACTCCTATTAGCACTAATACCTGCCGTTTAAAACCCACAACTGGCAATTAAATCTGGTTATTTCTCTTAAATCCAGCCAATAGAGTCTAGGAAGTCCAAGCGTATAAGTTGTAATGGGTTACTTAAAGTTATTTTGGTTAAAGCTTCAAACAAAAGCCTACCAATAAATCGCATTCTTATCCCACGCAATGCTGAGTACTGCAGTGTAAATGGTTTACCTTTTCTTCATGGCAGTTGGTCGAGACAAATTCTCCTCTTTCAGTTTGGGGAGCATTAAACTGGACATAAACTCCACAGACCCTGCAAGATTGTACGTCTTTCCGCCTGTCATATTTTTCCCGTGCTGAGGGATGTGGCACTTGTATAGCTCAGATATATTAGAATCGCTTCTACCACTCAGATATCCAAAGCTGCTGTGGCGCAGTAAAGTGATTGACAGAATGATATGCTTACCAACTTAAGCCATAACGTACTCTCTACATTGTACATATTAATATGATAGAAATGATACTTACAGAGCTAAAGGAACCACCTGTCTAACTGATAAAACAGCCATGCTTATCCTAGTTCGTCGAGAGCCAAAACCAAAGGTTTTGAAAGCAAAGACTTCAGACTGGAAAACACTGTGCAAGACTGGTAGGTTAATAGACATTTTGAGTTGGGGATCAGCTGAAATCAAGGTACATTGAACAGGTAGTATCAGTAGAGCAGCTGATTTGATTTATTTTCAAATTATTTGGTCTCGAAAATGTCAAATATTTTTAATTTTTTCTCACAAAAATTCTGAATTGTTAAAATCCATTTGCATGTGAAACCTTTTTCCATACAAAACAAGCGATTGAATAGCAGCTTTTGGAACGTTCGCCCAACTCGGCAGCACGACCGCTGATTACTGGGCCTTGCAAAGGATGGATCAATGCTTCGAGAAGCAAACAAATTTACTAGGAAAGAAAGTTGCATCAATTTTTATTTTTTCCAATTTCAATTTTTTATTTTTTATAATTTTTTGTATTTCACATGGCACGCTTTGATTTAGAAAAAAAAATTCAGAACAGTTTTTGACACTTTCGATACCAGAAGCAACAACAAAATACACGCAAATGTTGATTTTGCTCTACTGATACTACCTGCTTAATGTGCCTTGGCTGAAATAATCTAATATATAAAAATCTCGTGTCACGGTGTTAGTGGTCGAACTCCACCTAAACGGCTTGACCGATCTTTATGAAATTTTTTGTGCATATATGGTAGGTATGAGAATCGGCTGTAGTGTATATTTTATACCGTTAGGAGCAGGGGGCGTGGCACCTCCCAAACAAATCGAATTTTTCACACTACATATCTCTGAAAGTGTTCATGGTAGAGTACTGAAACTAGGTATGGAGATAAATGAAATCAATCACATGGTCATGAAGAAAAATTGGGGCTATTAGAAAAAGGGGCGTGGCACATCCCATACAAACTGAGTTTTTCATACTGCATAACTTTGGAAGTGTTCATGGTAGAGTACTCGAACATGGTATGGAGATATATGAAAACAAGCGCAAACTCATGGAGAAAAACTGCGGTTATTGGAAAAGGGGTGTGGCACCTCCTATACAAACCGAATTTTTCATACTGCGCATCTCTGAAAGTTTTCGTGGTAGAGTTCTGAATCTTGGTATAGAGATATATAAAATCAATCAAATGGTCATGAAGAGTAATTGGGGCTATTGGAAAAAGGGGCGTGGCACCTCCCATGCAAACCGAATTTTTCACACTGCATACCTCTGGCAATCAGGTTGTTCTTTCCTAAAAAATTGTCTCAATTTTTTTCTTTTAGAGTTTTTAGTATTTTTGTATGAAAAATGTAATATATAAAAATATCGTGACACTGTGTTTGTGGTCGAACTCCTCCTAAACGGCTTGACCGATTAGCATGAAATTTTTTGTGTAAATGTTGAAAATGTTGGACCAAAATGTTTCGACACAAAAAAATTATTTTGGGCGGGACGAAGTTCGCCGGGTCTGCTAGTTTTTTTATAATTTTCTTGAATAAAATCTTTTTTATGTAAATTTCTGAATTTTCTATTACTTTTCTTAAATTTTTTAACTCCTTAAAACTTTAAAACTAGACATTTTGAGTTGGGGATCAGCTGAAATTATTTTTTTTTTGTAATTTTCTTGAATTAAATTTGTGTTGCTTTTTATGTAAGTTTCTGAATTTCCTATTATCTTTCTTACATTTTTTAACTCTTTAAAACCAAACTTTTTCATATAATTTTTTGTCAAATTGTATATTCTTTATGCTAATCATGTTTAATAAATTCATGGTACGTCAACGGCATCGTAAAATATCGCATTTAATAGTTGAAATATTTCATATTTTTCCGCTGACGTGTTATTCGGTTCGCTGACATTTGTGTGACAGTACAAACAGAAATTGCGTAGTTGAAGTGTACATTACTTTTGTTGTATTTTTTCAACACTTTATTTTGCCATTATTTACAACTGCATTTCATTTAACAGTGTTGCTTAATATTTTTCAATTGTACTCCTTCTTCACTATGCATTTCGCTTTATCTGTATTACTGTCAACTTATCAGGACACAGCAGTCTACCTTGAGGCGCATACTTTAAAATGTGCTGCATATGTCTGCATAATTTTTCTATAACTTGAAAAATTTTCCAACTCAAGCTTAACTGTGTGCACAACAGCACCACCAACAAGTTGCAACGAATGCAACGGAGTAGCAATATCACAGCGCAACTAATGCTGGTAAGATATTTAAACGCTACAGCGCCGTTTGCATATTCAGTCATACCATCTTGGGTTTTTAAGACTGCCGTGCACTTCAAGCTCTTCTCTCCGCCACTCTTCGCTTGTCGAAACTTTGCTTTGCTCTACATTTTTCCTGAAGAATTATTTATCACATTTAACCATCTACGCTGTCCTATTAGCTTTTTACAAGGTGGAAAAATTGTCTGTTTGCCTGCTTACATATTTCCTTATTGCCTTCCGTCTTTTGTGTGTCTTCGCAGAAGTACCAGAGCTACCAAGCTTATTGGCGTGCTTCCTTGAACCTTATAGTGCAGAAAATAAGTCCCAAAGCGTGCAGCCTGCACGATGGCAGATGACATTCAGTACGAGTGCAGTTGCCGGAAAGTACATACATATGTATGTAAATATGTAAAAGTACAAGTAGCTAAGTTCGCTTCCTTGCTACAACACCAGCAATTATATCCCTAGCCCGTTGGCAGGCATTTATATTTATCCGCAGCAATTTGAAAATGGCTTTTAGCTTAAGTTTGCTGGTACTGCTCCGATGACTGCCACGCTGGTTGCAACACTACTGTCTCCTATAATGCTGGCTATGCTGGTTGCTATCTCCGTCAGCTGCTAAGGTGGGATGCAGCAAGGCAACTACATACTTATGTTCTGCAAATTCACGCGCTCGAACAATGATGTTCCCCTGCGAATTTGTAGCTAAGTTCTAACTACTCAGCTGTCTATTAAGTGTAAATTTGTATTACTTATTTCCTTCGGCCGTAACTAACTACTCTTGAAGGGCGATGACCGCAGAAAATTGAGAACTGGTTGACTCTGCATTAGATTGCAACTAACTTGTAACTAATAACTTTTGGATATAAAATAAAAAATTTAAAAAAAAATACATTCATATGATTTCAATTGGTCTGCTGTAGGTAGTGCCACATTCGACTACTGTCAGACATAATTTCAAAATGATAATTCAAAATTTCGAGATTCATTTTATTTGTCCTGAATTCGAATTTTGTAGTTTCAGCCTTATCATGAGTTTCATTTTCCCCGAACCGGTTCACTTTTCACTCTTGGTTTCCATGGTTATACTATGGGCGGATGACAAATTTTCGGGTGAACTTTTTCATTTTTTAGTTCTTTATTGCATTTTTTTACTTTATTCTTAAAATGATCTTAAAATCTCTTAAAATAAAAACCTATATAAATCTTTATTTTGATCTAAAAATTGTGTCGTGGTCTGATAGACCAAAAGCAGTACTTAAGGGTTAACTTCTCCGTGATAAATTGTACATTCAACATGGACCGCCATTATGAATTTTTAAAATCTGATTTCAGATTCATGTAAGCGAGCTCAAGAATCTCCCAGTGTAAAGCAAATCTTAATTAATTAAGCAAATCTAATGGATTTTATTTTTTTTTCCACCATATCATCAGGCAACCAGATTCGTATCATTAGAAATCGCTTTTAGAGTTGGCGTTTCCAGAGGCACAAACATTTTAAAGCAAAATCTAATTTACAGTTAGTTTAGAGTCTGCCATATTTAAGTTTTAAGTTTTAAACGCTCAACCGTGTTAAAAATAGACCCTTAAATTATTTAAATCAAACCAAAAACCGAGATATGTGTTGGCCCGCTTGGAAAATAATCTCCCATATGTGTGCAGCAACTGCTGGTGTAAAATGAGTAGCAAATTCTTTGACGTGTCGGCACAGTAAAAGGTCTGTGAAATCTAAGAAATTAATTAAAAGGATTTTTCGGTTGTAAAAGTTCAAATGAAAAGTAGCTAAGGGAGAATGAGGAGCTGAGACTTGAACTTGCGGTTTTGATGACTTTGGAAAATTTGTTTAAATAAACGAAAACAGCCGCAGAAATGCAGTCTCTTAGATAAAGTACATTTGGGTGAGAGTAGTAAGTATGTGAGGGTGAGTCAATGAGTAATGCTCGTTTGTTGTGTAGCTGTTGCCTGGGTCTTTAGGTAAACATATTAACACACTCAAGCGCACTTAGGTCGGTGTTATGCAGAAATTTTGTTTGGCAAACTGCGTGCAATTGTTGTTGCAGCAAACTCGGAGAGAGCGAGTTTGGCGACTCTCACAGCAAACTAATTTTGTTTGGTCAAACTGCAGCAAATTCGGTGTTGCCATATACAAAATTTTAGACAATTGTTGCTATACACAAAAATTGCCGTGATACCGAAAGCCAGAAAACTGTATTTATGCTGTAGGAGCTTCAAAGATTAGGGCACAGTTAATTGCCTATGCAATATCAAAAAAAATATATTAATTGTGCGCGTTATGTACATCTGAAATTCTCATTTCGTGTTGCCAATAGCTATGAAAACCATAATGAACGTGCAACCCTGTGCCAAACTCGACATAACCACCTCCGAGCAAACTAAGCAGCCGCCATTTAATTTGGCAAACAAAAGTTTGTCTGCATAACCACGACCTAACATACAGTAGCAGAGATACATTGTGTGGTTGGCATATACAGCTACATACATTTGTAACTATATATACGTGGATATGTGAGCAATTAAGCTAAAGTTGCCGAATAATTTGCGTTTAGCTGCAATTAAGCCGATGTAATGTGACCTAATTCTATTTTGGTACGCACTCATACACACGCACTTGTAAAGCACAAGGTTTATGTACAAAATCATCGCAGCATTTAGCAAAATACATACATACATATATGGCATCTCTTGTCAATGCCAAATAAAGAAAAAGAGCAAACAAAAGGATTTTGCACACATTTTCACTATTTCACAACAACACAAGTAAAAGATATATTTTCGAAAGAAACCTATACGGTAAACGAAGCAATTTTCCACCGGCAGTTCAGGAAACCGGACCGCGGTTCGGTTCAAATGGTTCAATTTTTTTTTAGCTAAAGGATACAAATATTACAAAAATATGACAAATCTATGAATATAAAAACAAAAAGCCTTTATTATTGAGATTAAGTTCAAATATCTATATAGTGGTGGAAAAATAAATAGGGACGCGACATTTTAACAATTTTTGCTATTTTTTGTTTGTTTGTTTAATGTTTATTTTTTTAATGTATAGTTCATCATCTTACAAAAACCGAATAAATAAAGTTTAAAATTTTGTGCTTATAATTATGAAAATTCTGCAAAGTTTCATCTAAACTACAAACTTTTTAATAAGAATTTCTCGAAAAAATTTATAAGTTTTAAATTGATTTTTGGCAATTTGTTTATGTATCGTCGACAAATTTTTTGTATGAAAAAAAGGCGTAATACCCTCAACAAAAATATATTTAGAATCAACGACACACTCAGAATTTGGAATTGGCACTCAAAATCTTGGCATAATGATGAAATCCCTATTACTTATAATGTTCATTATTTTTATATACAAGTATGACATATAAATCCAAATTTCAACCTTTCTACGAAAATTGGAAAAAAATCTACAAACTTCAACAAAATTTTGTTATTTCAAACTTTTTAATCAGTACTGAAAAAATTTTAGTATGCAGTTTTTGGATTTTGAACCGAACCAAACCATTTTTTGGAGGGGTTTTCGGTTCGGTTGAATTATTTTATAAATTTTGCTCTATTTGTTATGTAACAGACATACATACCTCCGCTCGTTTTGTTGCCTTGCGGTTTCTTTAGTCTGTGAAAGTTTTTTATAAGGTCTGTTATACTGACTTTGGCTCTCGAATTTTGACACTTAAATACTAAAAGGCTTCTTCACCTTGCATTCTTTGAAGGTTAAGCAAATCCTACTATCGCACAAGAATAGACTTACACAACACAATACAGGCTTGTGCGAAAATGCATATTTGCTTTTGTGTGCTTTTGTTTTCTTAAAACTCGGTTGGCATTTAAAATTGGTTTCATAGCCACAAGAATTCAATATAACTTTTCCAATGTACTATTTGGCATATTTTCGTAAACAAAAATAACAAAGGAGAAATTTATGTATGAAAAGCCGCATGCAAATAGAAATGAAATAACTGCACAGTGTCGTATACTAAAAATTTTTAAATGGTGCCAGAGTGCTCACTGGCTATTGTGAAATTGTCGCTCGCAAAATTATTTAATTGCTGATTTGAATTTTACTTTGTTTAATTTAGTTGCTTGAAATTAAAATGGAAGGTGGATTTAAATTCCAGAAAAATGAAAATAAATATTTAATTCTTAGAATTGCCATTTTGAGGTGTTCAGTGCTCAATTAAATAAAATATATATTTTCTAATAATAAAATAAATAACGTCCAATACAAAGAAACACAAATATTCATTCTTATCCCAGATTTACAATGCAAATTAAAAAAAAAAAGTTAACAGTTAAAAATGAAAGCCATTATTTCCACAGCCATTTTTGTGATGGCTGACATCAATTGGAATTGGCGTCGAGCCATTCTAGGAGTTGTTCAGAAATAGCTGAAAGGGTTTAATGTTCTGAAAATGCCAACAGCCTATACTAGCCTAGGGTTTCATGCCGACCCCGAAAGGCAATTGTATTTTTATGAGAAGCTATGTTCAGCCGGGCTTGAACCCAGGCCTTGTGGAATGATAGCGCTCACCGAACCACTGCACCACAGCAACCGCCCATGGAATACATACATATGTACCTACTAAATACCTACATAAATACAATTCTGTAGCTGACTTTAGTATAATGCGACAGGAAATTTTTTAATGAGACTTAATAAGAATATTGATTTGCAAGTATCGGAACTATTTCTTGCGCGTTTATTTGCCAACAGTTTTTCAATGGCTTGACGCCAGTGAGTCATCCGCAATCCTATGCTGCGAATGCCGCGTTATATTAAAGCCAGCCTTTAGACATAAGCCACTATTCCATATGAACACAGAAATGTTTGTATTTACATTAGACCGTACTAGAAACAAGAGTTCGCCGTACAGCCCTCGGTCTTTTTCCAAGGCTATTTTGGAAAAAAAAGTTTGCCATAAAAAAGTTTGCCATAAATCTGGCAACGTTCGTACTGTGCGGTCACTTAAACTTTCGCTTGAAAGAATTTCCAAAGTTTAACTCGTTTACAAAGTGCTAAGCAGTTCTAATTTGTGTTATTCACACCGTAAAAAGTTTACTGAAGCCAAATTCCAATAAATTGACTTGATTTAGTCATAAAGTGCGTTGATTGAAAAGTTTTATTTAGTCGGCCTTCGTGCATATTTGCCTGTTTTGGTGCATTATTGTTGCTTTTGCGTGAGAGTGTAAGGAATATCGCATTTGTTTGTTCATTTTGCTTTCTTTCGCGCTTTACACACACCTTTGTTTATCATCGACAGTCGCTTTCTTGGTGACAGCTGATTTTGTTAACTCAGTGGCTTTAAAACTGTTAAGTTCAGCACGGTTTCTAACCATTGAACTTCACTAAATAAGACCACTAGCTATTAAACTGCCAATTACTGTGAGCTTGAAACGTTTTCGTACAATACATTCCTAATTTCGCTATTTTTATTCTTTTTTAATAAAATTCGCTAAAAATGTCCTGTCTGTTCGAAAAATGTAATGTAAAAGCCGGTTCGGACCGTTTTGTGGCGTGCTGGCTTTGCGATGAACTGTCTCATTTAAAGTGTGCTGGTATTAATGGGAGAGTTCTGGATATGATTATTAGAGACAATGGACTTCGCTGGTCATGTCCAAAGTGTAAAAAAACTGTTGTGGATCTCTGTAAACTATTTAGAACCGCTAGAAATGGATTTTCGGAGATAAGCAAAGAGCTAAAACTGCTCAACGAGAAGTTCAAGAAGTATGAGGATGAATTCAAAGAATTTAAATTATTAGATACTTCCTCCTCCTCTCCTTCTCCTGGAAAAGGTCTTAAGAGACGTAGGAGAGGCGTGGAAAATATTGTGTTGAATCCCATCACTGTGGACCTGGATCTTCCGCAGAACCGCCCACTTTTGACTCCAGCTATGAACAAAGAACTCATAAGCTTTAACACACCGATTCCTCGGCGGACTGAATCTCCCCAACCACGTCCTTCTTCTACTGGAGCCTCACTAAATTCCTGTTCAACAGCTTCATCTCAACCCTCCACCACATCTGAAGCCATCTCCGATTGCGTCAACACCGTTCCAATGCAAGTAGTCGTTGTTCCTTCCAAAAACTCCACAACTACATCTCAACCCCCTACCACATCCGAAGCCATCGTTGCTCCTTCCAAAAAGTTGACAGCTGTTCCGCAACCCCCTGTTCCGCAACCCCCTACCACATCTGAAACAGTTTCCGATTGCGTTAACCCCGTCCCGAGGGATTTAATCGTTGTCCCTTCCAAAAAATCGGTCTTTATATCTAGGTTTTCAAAAGATACCACTGTCGATGATGTGAAGGGGTATTTAACTTCCAGGCTGATAGCAAATGAGTTGCATGTTCAGATTCTCGTATGAAAGAAGCATTTCTTCTTTTAAAATAGACATATCCGAAGACTGCTTTGATAGAGTAATGAGCCCATCTTTTTGGCCAAGCGGTGCCTTCATTCGCGAATTTGAATTTAGATCTAGACCGCAAGGGCAAAATTTGGCTCAACTTCCGCTTTCCACCTCGGCATCAAAAAACTAATAAGTAACCTCACCATTAGCATTTACTACCAAAATGTGAGAGGTTTGAACACAAAGCTATCAAGGTTACACTTGCAGTCCTATGATTTTGACTTCAAAGTACTGGTGTTTACTGAAACCTGGCTCAAGCCGAATGTGTTCAACTCGGAAATTTTGTGTCCTAAGTATGAAGTGTTTCGAAACGACCGTTTAAATAAAAAAGGTGGGGGCGTCTTAATCGCTGTCCAGACTGACCTTTCTTCTGAAGAAATTGAGTTCACTGACACCGATGAAGTTGAATTCCTCTGCGTTCGAATAAGATATCATTCTATTAGCGTTTATCTTGTTGCTGCTTATATACCACCTAACTCGAGCCTTTCTGTTTATTTAAAACACTCCTCCTTACTGCTCTCTCTACATGCCATGGTGAAGCCCTCCGATACTGTTATTGTCCTGGGTGACTTCAATCTTGCGGGTGTTTCTTGGGATCTAATAGATGGTATTCTAGTACCAAATTCCTCTCGTGATCTCTTCAATCAATTTTTGAACGATCTGTCAGATCTTAGTCTTTACCAGATCAACTCTGTTAGTAATAACTTAGGTAAATGTCTGGATTTAGTTTTTGTGGACGATGTTTCCAACGTCACAATAGCCCCTAGCTATGCTTTGATTACCCCTGTTGATTCTCACCACCCACCACTAGAATTGTCCTTGATAAATTCACGCAACTCATGTTGCTTTATCAGTAAAAAATCAAGAGCGGAGCGTTACTCATTTAAAACAGCAGATTATAATAAACTTAGGTTAGAGATATCGAAGATAACTTGGCCCCAGTATGATGGGAATGCTGAAGATAGTGCCTTACATTTTAGCAATTCCTTACGCCACATTTTCAGTAAAATCATTCCTCTTGTTAAGGAAGCTAACGTAACGTCTAACGCTCAGTGGTTTACTGGCGAATTGAAACGCTTAAAAAATCAAAAATCCAAAGCATTTAAGCTTTTTAAAAAATCTGGCTTGTCTTCTCACTACTCCGCGTACTCCATTCTTAGGCATAAATACAATGTATTGAACAAAAAGTGTTACAATAATTATATTAACAGGGTTCGACTCAATATAGTTTCTAATCCCAAATCGTTTTACGCATTTGTGAACACAAAGCGTAAGACTAACGGTTATCCCTCAACATTGAAGTTAAATGACTTAGTTTCCAGTGACGAAAATATTATTGCCGATATGTTTGCTGGTTTCTTCGAGTCAAACTACTCTGCCAGTTCTACATCTTCCCAACTGAATTCGAATCTATCTAGCTACCCATTCGATCTGCCATCATTTGATTGTATCCGAATTCCATCGATATCTGCTGCGGATGTCCTCATCCATTTGAATTAACTTCAGCAGCCCTAGCTAAGAAATTTTGTAATTCTTTTGAGACGGTAGAACGATTAAAGATGCATTCAGATAGAAGTAACCAACCATTTAAGCACAGTTCTCTGCCCTTCTCGTCCTGACATGCCACTCTAATGCCAATAAATTCGAGCTACACTCGGGCTTGTACGGCTGCTAAGGTGGTACGGTCTAATGTCCAATAGCATTTTGGCAAAGTCTGCACTTTTTACTTCTAAATAAATAGTCACGTACCAACTTATGTACATATGTAGATATGTACATATGTATGTAAATATTTACCTATAGCAATCTGCTTAGGCATCTGCTACTGCTTGAGAATATTTAGTTTGTGTATGATTTGATGGCACCGCAATGCAATCCACTGCAGTTTAATTTTGCTTTTGGCAACGGTTTCATTGTTCTGCGAATTTTTCCATTCCGACAATGCAAATATTCGCAACAAACAAACATTTACAACATTTACATTTTTACACATGCATTTATTTATGAATACATAGATATAAATAAAAGAGACAGAGTGCTCCATAAATATACACAACATGCATACATCAATGCAAATAAATAGAATGGAATACATTCCCTGCAGGAAATGTATCTAACTAGAAGCTAACTTTTAAGTTGATTAGGAAGGAGCTAAAAGTCACTATTTTATGTATATTTTCTTTGACGAAAGCTAACTATATTTCTATGGGGAGTTACCTCTGGACTAGATGTAACCAACTTGTAACTAAATACTTTTGGACATAAACTATCAATAGGAAAAACCAGATATAAATTTATTTTTTTTATTTTTTACTAACTTTATTTATTTTATTACATTTGATATTTGTTTTCATATCCTGCTGTAGGTGGTCCCATATTCGAACTCCATCAGACATAACTTCAAAATGGTAATATGAAATTTTTATCTTCCTTTTATTTGTCCTCAATTCGAAAAAGTATTTGCGAAGTGCAGGCGCGTTGAAAGAAAACAATCTCCTGCATTACTTGTCAAGTAGTTTCAAGTTAGCTTTGTGTGAGTAGCTACAAGTTATATATTTTATAGAAATCCCGCAAAAAAGCTAACTAGTGGGTTATTTTTTATCAATTGATAAGTTTTTTCTGCAGGGCTTGAACTTGCTGCTTTTTATTTTCAGACAGGAACACATAGCACACACATGCATATAGTACGTATGTAAAAAAAAATAAAATCCTTCAGTGTAACTACATACATACATACATAGTCGCCCCGGAAAGCATTTTAAATACTAGAAAAGAAGCGTGTTTACACATATGTATGCACATATTTACGTACGTATGTGCAGATGCAAATATGCCAAATATGTACATACATACATAAATATTTTCGTATAGCGAAATAAATGCTGTTCCACTTTCGGGGATTACACTTTTCTGGATTTATTTATTGTTTTTCTTTTAAACGAGTGATAAATCCTCAACCAATGTTAGTGCTGAAATGTACTTGAATTCATTTATTTGTAAATGTACATGTTAATACATACTTATCTACATATCGTCACCTGAAATGAAAAAGGACGTAACAGCAACACAATTCAAATGGAAAAAGTCCTGTATTAAACAAAGTGTGATTGACAACTGAGGTTGGCTCTCTTTTAAGGTACTAATAAATATGCCAAAAACTAAAAACAAGCGATTCAAAATTCATAAATTTTTTAATTTTACTTTATAGGATGGTTCTTCTGAGAGCAATTTCAAATTCAAGCACACTTTTTTGAATGCATTTCGGTCCTGACCACAGTGTATACAGTGTGCCAGGTATTGACATGTAATTTTTATTATATACATATTTGACAATTGCTTGAGCGTGTTAGTTAAAATTTTGAAATTTTTGAAAACATTTTTTTGAAATCGTGAACAGAAGAAAGTTTTAACAAAAAGAAAGTTTAGAAAGCGAAAAAACTAAAAATGCCGCATACGAATATGTAAAAAAAAAATGTGGGAGCACATGTCTTTGCCATCAACAGCACGTATTTGTGAGAATCATTTTAAAACCTCCGACCTTTCTAATACGAGCCTAAAGCTTAAGTGATTGCATCCGGAATCAGTTTCGTCAAAGCAAATACCAGTTGCCCAATCTATCTAATGTGGAAATAGAAAGAATGAACGAAATTAAATTTTATTTAGTAAAATAGTAGGTATTAACCCTTGCGATTAAAATCAATTTTGATTACGGAGCAAGAATTTGTGTTTTTTAAACATGTGTTATCTGAGGGTTAATTTGAAATAAACAATAAACACAAACAAATCAGTTCACGTATGAATTGTCAAATATGGATACCCTGCAATCCATTTTTTCAGAGTATTCTGAATTGTAGAGACATTTTTAAGAATTCGTAACGATCTCATCCGATTTTTTGCCGTATTTTCCTTTGATCCTGCTATGTGAAGAATTTGCTACTATGTGGAGACTTTATAAGATACTCCTCAAGATTTCGTTAAGATTTCAGGAACTTTGGTTTGCAGGGTATTGTCATTACTTGTCACATTATCTACACTGTGGATCCTGACTAATATTTTTTTCATAAAATGATTGAGTTGTGTTCTGAAAATTCGATCATAACATTCAAATTCTGAATTTTGAATTTTTTATTAGCTACGACCTTTCGTATTTCAGCGACGATATTTGTTACGTCTTTTTGCATTTCACGTACATATACATACGTATGCATTCGCAACCGCGGAGCTTCCGCATTAATTTTAACATTCGCATTCCCTTTCGCATTCGCAATAATCAATGCGGATCTTTTGCGAATGCGAATATTGAATATTTGAGAATTTTTGAAAAAGGTCCCCTCAGATGACAAAACAGATTAGGCTTAAAAAATCTGCATAAAAATATTTAAAACTGTTATCAACGGAATCGTAATAATAAAATTTTGTATACTGTTTTTTAAATTTTCAAGGATTGATTTACGGAAAACTTAAATAACTGGGCCAAAACTGTTCTGATTTAGGCTTGTGGGATATCCGTGGACAGGTATTTTCCCACTATTTTTATTTATGTGCAAAAAAAGTAATTCTTGTCTAAATTTTTTTTACCGACACATCTTAATTCAACTTTGAATGATTTTTTGTTTAATTATTACGATTCCATTCATTTTTTTTTTAATTTTTTAAAAATATTTTTATGGATATTTTTTATGCTTAAACCGTTTTGTCATAGGAGGGAATTTTTTCAAAAAACATCTTTAAGAAACTATTTGTATTCTTTAAAAAACTCTATTTTTAGAGGTATTTTCAAATCGGTCCAGCTCACGTTAATCTGAAATATTTGGGTGAACGACTTAAAATATAATATATTTTATAATTCCAATGGAAAAACCGATTTTTTTTTGTATGGGGAGTGATGCAGTCTAATATACATACATACTACGTACCATGCTAAACTTTTCAAATCTAAATTCTCAATAATTTTCAAAGTTTATTTTTCTGCCCTATTACGGAGTCGCGCGCCAATACAATTTTTAATTCGATGAAATTGAATTTCTTGCACAAATATTTATTCGAACTTTTCACTTCACTCGACTGCGCCAGTCAGAGCTCTCCATGCATGCAAATAAATTTATATACTATTTCTTTTCCTTCGTCGGTTATTTCAGCTCTGACCATTTGGTAGTATTTACTAATTTTTTTTTTTGGTATCACAAATTTGCCGTTAACTTTCTTAACAGTAACATTAGTACGTGTTTGCGTTTGCACGCGTAATTGAATGAGTGAGTTTGTAGGCGTGGTATATAAAGAGCTGGTAGGAAAATTATGAACGTGTGAAAGGGGATTTATTTTTTAACCCTTCTGCAATGATTAGGCCGAGGTTAACCAATTTTCATGAAAAAAATTCTTTAATTACAGATTAGGTAATTTTAAATAAGCTGCGGCGGGATCTATTCGCTAAAATCATAAACAGCTATGGTTTTGCAAAAAATAAAAGAGTTTTTTATATTATTTTGTTTCAAGAATGCGATATAGTTGTTCCATACACTCACAGTGTTTCTGGGTCATTTTAACCCAAATTAAAAAAAAACACACACTTTTAAACACCCGAGTGTTTTGTTAGATACATATTTATCAAACTTATCAGATAAGGGAACGTACCCATACTATATGACCCACTTTTTCCAATATTTAACTCCACCCTTCCCCCTCGGTGAGCATGCGTAGTGGGGAAAAATTTACGAGTTTTGCTGCCGAGGCCGAGTAGTTAGAGTTGGCTGCCTACTACCGGTTGGTTGGAACCAACCTTGATTCCTGCTCCGTGCAACATCCAAAAATTATAGAAAGGAGTTTGTTTGAATAGATGTTGCTCCTCAGCAGGCAATGACAAGCACCCGAGTTAACCAAAGTAGCTGAATGTACTACAAGTAATTTTTTACTTAGTTTTATCTGAACTTGTATATAGATACTAGATGCACATCTTCTTTGAAAGAAAAGATAATTAAAAATTAGTAGTAAGTTTGCACGTCATTAACAGCTTATTTGTAATGAAAAAAAGACGCAAGCAAAGAAAAACAAGCTTCTGTATACATACATTTTGTAGTGAAAAGAAATTTCTTGATTGTCAGTGCATTAGTATCACTTCAGAGAATCACACATAATAAATATCTACGACAAAAACATCTACTTATTAGTCAGCAATTTTGCAATCACTTTTTCAACTGTTTACTTTGTCTGCGTGGTATTGAGTAACTATAGAGTCGCTTGCTGTTCGTCCAGCGACTTGTACGCCCATCTTCTTCAAATTGTTTGAAGATGATAAGGGAAATAAGCATTAACTAACAAGTAGGGAGATACCCAAGTAATTTATCAATATGCCGCGCATGCCGGATGCGAGCATAGAAATCAGTAGTGTTGGCGGTTAGCAAGCGAGCAGTAGCAAGTTGTGATCTTGCAGAATTTAATGTGTACCTCTTTTCTTTTTCTCCTAGCAGTTGACGTAACCGCATTTTATTTGTCTTTATTCACCTCCCTTTACCCGGCTTCCACTTCCGCGGAGAGGTGAATAAGTTCTATTTGAAGCTTTACATTAATCAACTTTATCGTTTTGGCTTGCGACAGTTGACTTCATCTGTTTATCAAGCTGGTAGCAATGCAGATACCATTTATGCCATACATATTTACATACATATGTACCTACGTGCAGCATCTTAATGCATCTGCTCTTCGCAAAATAATAAACAAACATATATGTATATGTATTTACACACATATTTAATCTACGACAACGCTTGCCGTGGCGTGACGCAATTTCGGATTTATTTGCACTATGCTCCAGCTCTTCCGCACTTGCCGCACATATGCGCCAACACTTTGCACTGCATTGCGTTTTAATCTCGTTTTCGCCTGTTGTTTGTAGTCTGAGTGAACACACACGCATGCTCGTATACATATACACATTAGGGTGGTCCAAAAATTAAGTATTGTGGCGTGGGGAGAGGGGGGAGGGGTGAATAAGTAAGGTCGGAATTTTAAAACTCTACCCCCTAGAATTGTTCTATACCGCAAAGAATATACCCCATTTTTTCTTTTTTTTTAATTAAAAAATATTTGGAGGTCGTTCAAAGCGCAATTTTCTTAGAAATTGTATAGAAGTCTTTAAAACCAATATTTCGCGATCGGAAAGCTGCGCTCTGTGTGTAGGGCTCCGCTTTCTACTTTGTTCGTCATATTTACGGCGTTTACAGTCAAAGAATTTTTTTCCTAAAGTTCGTCGACCTCAAATACTCGGCTTTTGTTCTTATGCGCCAGATAATCTACAACATGAACCAAAAAATAAAAGCAAAATTAAATTAATTTTTTTTAAAACACTTCTACTGGAGTAATCGAAATACTTCCTAAGCAAATGTTGTTTGATGTTTAGCGGACTGTAATTTACTGATATTAGGATGGGGAGGAACTGAGATCTGGTGGCAAAGTACTCGAGCGAGATGTTTGAAGTCAGTGACCTTGGGAAACAGTGACCTGGTCTCATCGAGATGAAAACATCGATACATATATCAAACTTCGAGATACAACTATAGATGCCAGAGATATGACGAAAAATTTAATAAAGCGACCCCTACGTTGGGCCACAAAAAAATCTCTTTCGAAATTGCCTTATAAGACTTTTAAGCCTAAGATGTGTACGGCGAACTTTTTTCGGTACGGTCTAATGTACATACATACATACATACATACAAATACTGATAGTCAGGCTTTTAATTTTGTAAATTCTTGTTTTGCGACTTCTTGTAGAGTAACGTGTTCTTACAGCGTCGTTGACATAACTTAGCGACACTTTTTGCTACTTCCACGGTATACACTTGAATCACATGGCTTTCTAGTACCGCCATTGCAAGAAGCTTTCTAAATTTGTTTCTATTAAATTTTCTATCAGTTTCCCTTCGCCTGCAACTTTTACATGTTGCATGATGTTCATTTGTAACGTCATGTGCTGCTCACATTTCCCTATTCAAACATTTGGGTGGTTGTGGATGCAAGACCTTAAAATGAAGGCCGTCAAATATCTAAATACGTAGTATAATATTCCGAATAATGAAATTCGCTTAAAACAGTGTCTGTTAGGCGCCAAGCTTAACTTTCCTTTGTATTTCGTTTATTAATATTTTAGTATTGGTATGCTTACAGTGAAATGTAAAAAAAATATGCCATAGTAGACTGGTGAGGCAGATTAATTGTAATTGTCTTAAAATTGCAATTGTAGTTATAATTGTAATTGCAATTGTAATTAAGATTAGTGTAATTGTTACTTTTTTGTAATTTTATTGTAACTGGAAGTGTAATTGTAATTGTGATTGTAATTTCAGTTGTAATTGTAATTACAATTGCAATTACAATTGTTTTCTAATTGTAATTTTATTTGTAATTGTAGTTGTGATTGTAAGTGTTTTTTAATTGCAATTGTAATTGTAATTTTAACTGCACTTGTAATTGTAATTGTTTTTAATTGTAATTGAAATTGAGATTGTAATTGCAACTGTAATTGTAATTGTATTGTAACTTAATTGTAATTACAATAATAATTGTAATTGAAATTGCAGTTGTAATTGTAAACTTAACTAAAATTCTAATTGTAATTGTTTTGTAATTCTCATTTGATTTGTAATTGTAATTGTTTCTGTAATTGTAATTTTTAATTCGAAATGTTAACACGCAAGGATATGTAAAGCTTTCGTTGCAGGACTTGTAAAATTATTGGGCATCATTTTGTGCACAGCCGACTGCGTGACGGCACAGTAAATATAACATACGTATGTGAATCTCTCTATGTACACTATAGAATGGCTTTCTTTGTTCCGAATTTTGTCGCGCTCTTTTCGCGAAATTTTGTGATACAAGCACTCACCAGTGATTTTTTGCAGGCTGCAACATGCACAATAACAACGCTACAAACTCCGTAATAGTTTCCTAGTTGCACCAACACGAATTTCACTTTGGTTGCATTGCATTCAAATTGATGGCAAACAAAGTGTGTGTTTGCGATCAACAAAGGCCGGGTTCTCTCATTCGCTGGATTCATGAAACATTCCCGATTCAATCTATTCCCCACGATTTTCTGTGCCTTAAGCTCGGAACACTTTGACGACTGCAACTTCACGACGTAACGACAGCGACATCATTTTGTCGACAAATGTCGCCTTGAGCCAGCTTCTTAAACATTTTGAAGACCTCAGAGACATAGCAAACAGCTGATTTTAAAGTTTGACATTTTGGTATATTTATTTCACAAATTGTGTATTTTTATTTAAGTAAATAAGAAAAACATGACCAATCAAGAATATGTGATTAATTTTGCGACAATTTAATTTTGCAGCACTACATCTACTCATTGTCGCCGGCAAAATTAGAAATAGATTTAATTTGGCGACGTCGACAATTGCAGTCCTGCAGCCAAGATGTCGTGCTGTCGTCAAAATAATTGTGCCCGTAAGAACGTGTGTATTTAAAATTTGACAGATGCTGCTTGTCGCTTGCTGTCGTCAAAGTGTTCCGAGCTTTAAGGCGAACAAGTAGGGTTGCCGCACTCCCACTTTTGTATGATTACCACTACTTCACCACATTCATTTATTTTGCGTATTAAAAAAAAAAAAAAAACATTTTGCCCTACTTCACTTTGTGCACGTGTTCTNAGTCGTCAAAATAATTGTTCCCGTAAGAACGTGTGTATTTAAAATTTGACAGATGCTGCTTGTCGCTT
>NW_016167428.1:0-21513 GCF_001687245.7 Rhagoletis zephyria
TTGGAATAACAAAGCAAAACAGAGTTGCCATATGGGCACGAACATATGTTATGTTATGATGTAATGCTATTTTATGTTTTGTTATGTTATATTACGTTATGTTATGCTATGTTATGCTATGTTATGTTATGATGTTATGTTATGTTGTGTTATGATATGTTATGATGTTCGTTATGTTATGTTACGTTGTGTTGTGTTGCATTGTATTGAATTGTGCTGTGTTGTGTTGTATTGTGCTGTATTGTGTTATGTTGTATTAAGTTATGTTATGTTATGTTATGTTGTTGTTATGCTATGTTATATTATGTTGTGTTATGATGTTATGGTATATTTTGTTACGTTATGTTATGATGTTATGTTATGTTATGATGCTAGCTATGTTATGTTACGTTGTGTTGTGTTGTGTGTTGTGTTGCATTGTATTGAATTGTGCTGTGTTGTGTTGTATTGTGCTGTGTTGTGTTATGTTGTGTTAAGTTATGTTATGTTATGTTATGTTGTTCAACGCATCAATTCACCTCAATTCACTTCAATACTCAACTTAACTTAACTCGGCTCAGCTCAGCCAACCTTAATTCCCCTTAATTTAAAAGGTTGAATTTCAACCGCTGGGCGAACACTAGTATACTTAATAAGCCCATGAAGTTAACAGGTTTATACACCCCTGAGCCCTGGATTTATTGAAGAATAACGCCGTTCTGGTTGTAATATTGTAGCTCTTTTTTCGAAATACTAACGTTGTTGGCGTTTTCAAGCAAAGCTGGTAATATCCAATTCTTAACCAACACTGCAACTACAGGTCGTGGGGTTATTAGGCTATCGTCATCCTGGAGATATAAGCATTTACAGAAAATGCTAATTAGGCCAAGGGTATAAAATGTAAAGGATATGATTATCAAAGTTTTCAAACAGCCTTAGCCACCATCAGCCATATGTTTCCTAAACTTCCAGAGCCCATCTACGAAAAAAGATCGGCTACGTTTCCATGGAAGATTGTGTTGGAGACTATGAACTAACTATGATCCATTTGAACCGAAGCTATGAGAAAAACTGTGTCTAGTCACCGCCCATTAACAGGTACATATTCCGTGCTTTGAGGTCTGACCACTTAAGGCCAAATTATTAGTAAAAGAGTCCCTTATTTTATGTACAACTCTTGTCAGGTCATCGCTGATCTAACGCAATCGAAACTGAAGTCGGACTTTCTGTGATCAGTTTCGAGTATATGATTAAGAAAAATGAGTTTAAATTTCCGCCAAGTTAAAAAAATATACACTCATCTGCTCTGTTTGAAATACACATCAGGGCGTAGAAGAGAGGTATTTATGTTAATAAAAATATGTGTACAAAGACTATTCCGTGAATTTATTTTAAAAACTGTTTTCATAGAAGTCTAAAGGTTGATTGAACATATAGGAAAAGCTTAAACATTTCACCTCTTTTATGTTCCTAGGATCTGCTTGATACATACATACACATTAGAGTGCATCACTCTCAATACAAAAAAATCTTAGTTTTTCCCATTGGAATTGTATTTAGAATTTATTACATTTTAAGAATTCCGCCAAAATATTACGGACAAATACTAAGACTTAGGTGAGCTGGGGCGATTAGAAAATAAATAGAATTCGAATTTTTATAAATAAAATTATAAAATTAGTTTAGATGATAGAAGAGATTAAGATTAAAATGTCTGCATAAAAGTGTTTGAAAAAGTGATCAAACAAACGAAAATAATGACATTTCAGGAGGTATTTTCAACTGAAGTTAGACGCTCACGTAAACTTTAATATTTTTTCTAAATACTTTGCCGGAAGTTTTAAAATACATATATATAATCGATTTTATAATTAAGGTGGAAAAAGTTCAAACTTTTTTGGTTATGCACCCTAATGCACATAAGTTTGTACTTTTCAGCAACGTTTTACTTTGCTTAACTTTGTATGAACATATGCAATAAATATATGTATTCCCTTACTTCTACAAAGCAGCAAGTAAAAAATATTGACATTGCAAAAGACTTGCAAACTGGTACATACATACATATTTACATATGTAAACATATGTAATTTTTTAAGGAGTGTGCGTATTTATTTACATACGGTGATGTGTGCGAGACTGCAATTACAAATAACAACACAAATACATATGTACATATGTATGCATGTACAACTTTCTTACTTGCATATAAACAAAATCACTCATTCGTAAATACATACGTGAGCGTACATAAATTTACTTACTGCATATGTATGTAAAATGCTGCATCCCACCTAACCAAATACGAATTGCTTATACATAAATAATTACATTTAAAAACTTTACGGGCGAGTGCTTGAACAATTTTTCATGATTTTGTGTTGTTTGAATAATTTCATCTGTGAAAAAAGTGAACACTGCCGACTTCCTTCGGAGAGAAAGCTTGCAATATAAATAACCACATATTACCGGCTCATATGTACACACCCTTCCCGAGGTCTAGACTCTAAAATCGATCTGAGCCTGTTTCGTATAAGGGTATGGCTTATATAATTTCCAAGATTTCATTCTTGATAATTCCTAGCTTTTAAATCGAACTTTACCCATATTTGATTGGATTATGTTTTAAAGGAGGCATCAGGTCAAAGTCCTTGAAGTTGTGCATTAAATCGAATGCAAGAGTCTACTAGAGTGTGCTCCGTGCTATCAAAAGTACCCTCTATTGCTTTCTCTTTTATTGTATTAATTTTTCTTATCAAAGATTTTTTTTTTAATTTTAATTTTTCCTATTTTATTTAATATCTTTTAATTTTTAGTTAATTAATGTTTTTATTTAATATCTTTTGCTGTTTTATTTATTTTTTTATCATTTAAAATTTTTTGGTTTTAATGTTTTAAAATAAAAACAATTTTTTTAATTTCACTTAATTCATAGAAACCTATTTAATGATTTTTTAAAGTATTTATTCTGTTTCAGTAAATGTTTATTAATATTTAATTTTCTTAAAATTTTTAGATTTTACGGACTTAAAAAAGCAAAATATATATTTTAAATTTCATTTCGTTTTTAGACACTTATCTTATTATTTGTCTCTTTATTTTTTAATTTTTTTACTTTTACATTCCACTTACAAAAAAAAAAACAGTTGCATGTAAATTTCAAGGATTTACGATTTTTTTTTCTTTTTTTTAATTAATATTTTTTCTTTTTAGTTTATTATTAGTTTTTTTTTGCATTATATTACTTTAAAAGAAGGGTATCTTTGAAATTTCATTTAATTTTTAAGAACTTACCTAATTTTTCTTTTTCTTTTCTTGTATACAGTTTTTATTTAATTTCCTTTCATTTTTAGATTTTATTGTTATAAAAAGAAGAATATTTTTTAAAACTTAATTAAATTTTTAGTAAATTATCTGGTTTTTCTTCTTATGATTAAGTTTTATATATTATACATATCTATTATTTTAAGAACAAAAATATATGTTTTTTTTTTAATTTCGTTAAATTTTTGGGGACTCATTTATTTTTTTCTCTTTTATATGATATTTTTTTCAACTAAATTTTTCCATAATTTCCATAAAAACTATCGGAGTAACGCTAAGGCCTGCTTGTTAGAAGATATTTCAATAAGTCTTTCGTAAGATTAGAAGGGACACATTTTAAATGAAATGTAAAAATTATAGAGTATATTGATGAAATCTCAGCTTGCTGTTAAAAAGCTACACAAAGTGTGCTAATTTTTGGTCTCAGTGTAATTTCGGTATATATCACCGACTTATTTCTGTAAAAGTTTCGTTGATGTGGCAGTAGAGTATAAGTGCGCATACGGATACGCTTACTTTACATGCTCATTAAATTTCTCCCTGCTTATTTTCGCTGCATATTTTTCCACTTTAATTTGCCAAAATAAAATTTTAATTTTTTTCGCACGCAGATGAACCGTATCACCGCACAGCAAGGACGACTGCGGCGCACACAACCGCAGCACCAACAACTAAAAAGGATATTGTGGCAGGTAAAACAAGAGACTTCAATTTGGATGCACGCCACTCGAAAAAAATGAAAGAAGATTTCACTGGCGGAGGAGGTGGGCTTACTGTGTTAATGACTGCGGAGAAGACAGATGCAAATCAACCGCTAGCTGCTGCCACCAGCCACGGAAATGAGAAGGAAATAGATGTACAACTCTTTTGGCTGGAAAAGATCTATGCACTTAACAAGCAGCTGCAGCGCGAAGAGGAAATGCTGCTGAAGTTGCATGCAAAAATAAGAAAACATCAGGTGAAGCGCGCCTATCAAACAAAGCGCGAGGTGGTGCAACAAATCGAGAAATTGGATGCAGAGCTGACGTTGCAGTGTTGTGACATACGCGCGGTGGAGAGTAAATTGCACGCTTCCAACGAGCAATTGAAACAGAAGTTGGGCGTGTTGGAGCGATTGAGTCAAGAATTTCTGGAGACGATGGACCAAGCAGCGCCAGCAGCGGAGGCTGAAGAGCAAAGTGTAGCCGAAGTGGCAGCCGATGCTGATAGTGAGGCAACTGTTAATCGAATGCCAGATGTAATTAACAATGAAGATCACAATCTTGCAACAGAGATGGCGTTGCGTGCCACAGCGACAATGGCGAGGGAGAATAAATTGCAAGAAGCGACCGTTGATCAGTTGCATGCAAAACAGATGACGACGGTGGAGTTTGGTGGACAGCAACAAGGTTGCCAGTTGCAGTCACAAAGAAGTGGCGTGGCCGATGAAGATGTGTGGCACAGACAAAATAATGCCAAGTTGCACTTGCCGCATGCAATCCAGTCAGCCACCCAAGCGTTGCATACAGATTTGAATGGCAGAAGTGATTCGAAGGCGTTGGGGGAAGAAAGTACAGCAGCAGCAGCACCAACAACAGGAATAGTAACAGTACCATCATCTGCTGAGGACGGAGAAGCAACAAGAACAACAACAGCAGCTGCTGAAGAAGCTGCTGCCATGGCAGCAAGCCACTCATCAGCGGCAGCCTTCAAACTGACAGCGACAAGCTGTGCCGTTTCATCGTCAAGTGCAAGAATGACAGCAGCAGTAATAACAACAACAACAACAACAAGACCGTTGGCAACAACAATAAATGCCACAGCAGATGTAACAACAGTCGCCGCAACTGCATGCAACATGCCAGCTATGTCGCCGGCGGAAGGAAAACCAACCACGGCACTTCATCTTGCTCAGCTGCAATTGCCACAACTACAGCAAGAACAATTGCCGCTGCCTGCAGTAGATAATTCGCAACAATGTGTCGATGCTGATGACGTTCTCGTCGATGCACATGCAGCCGTTGGCGGAGTGGTGTTGCCACAAAGCAATTATCCAATTAGTTGCATTAATCATGCGGCCATACATGCCACCAGCCAACTCTCAACGAGGCAAATTATTGTCGCAGCTGGTGGTGATGGCCTCAGCACAGCGGTGGCTGGCAAGTTAACGCCTGAGCAAACATTGTCAGCCGCCTATGCAACAGTGTCGTCGTCGTCGACAACTTCGTCGTCACCTTCTCCGTCGTCTCCGTCGTATCCGTCATCGTTGTCAATGGCAAATGCTTCAATTATGCAGCAACAACAACAGCTGCAACAGCAACCACACCAGTACCAGCCGCAAATACTGCCGCACCGGCAGCATATCAACATCAACAGTTACATGCACAGCAACTGCGCCAGCAATTACAACAACAACAATACCAACCACAGCAACAGCAAAGACAATCATACAAATGACAAGAATTTGCTACCGCCTTCGCATGCCGCCCACACGAAAACGTTGCAAAAACAAATGTTCGGTCCGAAATCTCTTAATCAAATGCTGCCAGCTGCACCGCCGCCAAAAATAATACAGGTTTCAGCAGCACCAATGAGCAGCACACCTTCCACTTCGACTATAGCCGTAACGCCTTGCCCGCATGCTGGCTTCGGTATACCGTCAATGTTAGCACCGTTGCGCCCCACAACGCCAACAGCGCTGTTGCCTCCTACACCTGTAATGCCCTTTGATGTGACAACGCAGCGCAGCAGTGTTGATATCACGCAGTTGGGCACACTGGTCTAAAGATAACGATGAGGTTTTGTCGTTGGTCAACAGCCACGCTGTCACACAGCCATCGGTAGCCAGTGGGCATATGCACATGGCACAAAGGGAGTGGCCCCAAGTTGTTCAGTGCAGATATGACGTACTTACGTAGGTTCCTCTTTCGCGGTAATGATGTGCGCTGCACAGTGGTTGGGAGTTGGTAAAAATTTTGTGTGTGGCAAAAATTTTTAAGAGATTCGGAGATTTTATTCAAGTTAAGAAAATGTATATACATAAAGTTCATATATAAAACATGCATACATATACATAACTTTGAAAGTAGATTTAAGTACATACAAAAAATAATAATATAGTACCTCATTATAATATTTATTGGATTCGGCAAATGAGGAAAATTAAATATATTCAAAAATTTTCTGAAATGCATAAATATATTGATATATTTTAACCAAAGACTTTGTCTCTTTTTGGATTTATTAAAGTAGGTCTAGAAATAAAATATTTCGCAAGCAACAGGCTATATTATAACTGTACACCATCAAAGGCAAGCTGTAAGGGTTACCAGCAACGTATTGTCTACATAAGCTAGATTCGCTTAAGGTGGATGACCAAGGTAAGAGGCACACTATGATGTATTTTGTAGTACGATTATTTAATGAGAGATATTCGCTAAATTTTGCACGGTCGATGTTTAAATAAAAACAATTATAGTAATTACAAAATTTTTTAATATATTTAATATAATTAAATTTAATTTAATATGGATAAACCTAAATTAAGGTAGACCACTCTTCCACCAAAGTCTGACATGAAGCACATTGAAATCGTTTTGGGCAGGAAAGTGTCGTGAAAGAGTGGGTGTGAAAGGCCTCGGCAGCGCGGTACACATGTAAGAATATGTTGGGCTGCTCTTGGTGGCTTTGACCCACTCCTTTACATTGGATATTCACAGCTATCGTTAAGCCAACACTAAACATTCTATGGGGTAACGAAAACGAAGACATATCTTAAAAGACTCGAGAGTGTTTACCGGCTCTCAATGATCAGTATAACGGGTGCCTTGAGGACAACATGCCACCAGCGGACTTAACAGCAAAAAACTTAGCGTTTAAAACTGTCAGACTGCGTGCTCTGGGGCTCTGGAAGCAAAATAAAGCGCTGCCCACTGTCGAAGACCTGGGTTCACCGTAAACCCCGCACGAAATTTCTAAGCCGCAGTGACTGGAATCAGGAAAACTTCGGTGAGAAGTGCATGTGCATAATTTATTAATGAAATTTCGCGCATTAAGCCTTATATATATTTATATATATGCGCTTTATTTCCGGTTCTTTACCAATTGATTGGGGGTGTAGCATACCTTTAGGCTATAGATAGGTGTTGTTAGTCGGCTAAAGATATTTAAAGTATTAAAACGTAAAGCAGAATAACCAAAACTAAGGTAAACTCAAGTACTCTCAACACATTGTATGCTAAATAAAACCTAGCCATTTTGCAACATTTAAAAACACTGTACATCGCCATGTTCAATGTCATACACTGAGTTCCTATTATCTATCCAAGCATTGCCCCACAGCAATGACATCACATGGGAGCCACTTATTATTAATCGTTGGACATTTGTGCCAACGCTTAGGCAACATTACAATACAATACAATGCAGATATTTATAAAGATATTTGTAAACATGCTTGCATACCTAAATGTACAGACATACATACACACATATGTAAACGTTTATCGTGGTCCAACGGTGCAAAGCTTAATCGAATGTGGATATATTTTTAAATTTTTATTTCGATATCTGTTTTTTTTTCTAACACAAAGTGACCTAACTTGCGTGTCGTGTTTTCCATGCATTCTATTGTTTTAGAACCTACGAATGTATGCAATACATACATATATTTTTTAGTATGTACACTAGGCAGGGTTGCGAAAAAAACGAAATGTCCCTTTGTTTGAGAGTTTAATTTGTGAGAATTTTAGTGCCATTATATTTGAATAGATACCACATATTTATCCTTTTAAGATTACATTAAAGTACCTTCACCGACTAGTGAACTCGAGTTTAAACCTGGCGTCCGGAGACCTTTTATATCCTCATTTCCAGGAGGAGGCTGGCATTTGAATAATAGTTGGACGCAGTCTATACTTTGGCATTTACGATTACGATCTTGAGACTTATGTATATCTTCGCTACTTCCTCGAATTCTTATCGTAAAGACACCTGGGTGGAAAATGAGGTGAGCTCTAGAACGAAGTGTAAAAGAATAGTTGACTCATTGACCGTCCTGTTATGCTTACCTGTTGTCACTTGGGGTGTGTAGCCAGAAGCCAAGAGATGTTGAATATTTACCTTGAACAAAGCTGCAGGCTCCTACTCCTCCTCTTTCTTCTTCTTCTTCTCCTTATACTTCTTTTTCTCCTTAAGGCTCTCTCTCTCTTTAACCATCTTGCGGTAAATTTTTTAACCTGATGTTTGCACCAGATTTAACCATTGTTGGTTCCATACCTGAAAACAGTGTCCGACTTAAAGAAGGAAAAATATCAACTAGCATCTCCACACCCCTTAAAGCTTGGCATTTCCAGCCTGTATTGAAAGTAGTGTAGGCTCCTCATTAACTAGTTCAATGTGCTGTCGTCATCGATCTCTTTTCCTCCTGAGACTGCAGAATACCGACTGTCACGTCATAATATATGCTGACGACATTGTACTCACAGCAACGGGTAAGCATTTCCAAATGCAGAGAGTAGACTCAAGGTAAATTCCACCAAGACACACGGCGGTTGTTCGACCCTTCCTATTTTATGGGATCACCGTGTAGTGGCCGGCTCTAGAAAAGTCCACTTACTGAAGCATATTGGATAGGGTACAAAGGATCGCAACCACGTTAAGCACAGGTTTCCTGCCCTCGACCCCCAGTACGGCCCTAGAAACTATATGAAATCTTTTTCCNTTGGTTCCATACCTGAAAACAGTGTCCGACTTAAAGAAGGAAAAATATCAACTAGCATCTCCACACCCCTTAAAGCTTGGCATTTCCAGCCTGTATTGAAAGTAGTGTAGGCTCCTCATTAACTAGTTCAATGTGCTGTCGTCATCGATCTCTTTTCCTCCTGAGACTGCAGAATACCGACTGTCACGTCATAGTTTATGCTGACGACATTATACTCACAGCAACGGGTAAGCATTTCCAAATGCAGAGAGTAGACTCGAGGTAAATTTCACCAAGACACACGGCGGTTGTTCGACCCTTCCTATTCTATGGGATCACCGTGTAGTGGCCGGCTCTAGAAAAGTCCACTTACTGAAGCATATTGGATAGGGTACAAAGGATTGCAACCACGTTAACTACGGTAGATATGAAGTGAGTTGCAACGAAATCACATTGAATGGAGAGACCTTAAGTTCGAACACTCAGAAATTCTGGATACCATTCCAGCAACCAAACTTAAGCTGCATTACACCAGCCCAATCTTTTGCTTCGAAAGCAGGTTTTGTTGGACCTAGATCCAAGGTCTACCAGCATCTTTACGGATGGATCAAAGCCCGATAAGAAGGTTGATTTACTCTAATGACTTCTTATCACACCTCAGCATACGGCTCCCTGACCACTGTAGCGTTTTTCAGGTCAAATTAACCGCAAAAAGGGAGACTTCTGTATCGCCGAAACTTCTCTACAGTGCAGCAGCACATCCTCAAAAGTGGCTGTCGAATGGAGAAGGACTTTAAATCTAGCTAGGCCGGATAGTGAAAACTAATGTGGTAAGGGTGTCCGGGCAAAAGTCAACCTGTCTTCGTGTAAACACCGACTGAAATCTGTTTCAGTTGAAATGACCAACGAAAGAACTGAAGCCTTCATTTCTCAAACAATTTGATTAATAGAAAAAACTTAAAAATCAACGCGAAGTCTTAGCCACCTGGAACTTGCACTATATTGTATAAAATTTAATGATCTATAAAACTGCATACCCAAAATTTGTAGAAAAACCAAAAACAAAAAAAAAAATACTTTTGGTGAACATTTTTTTATAACATTTAATTTTTTTTTTCGTTCGGGAGAACCCTACAACTCTTTTCAACTAGTTTTTATTATGTAAAATTTATTAACTGGAACAGGAGAATCGATCGTCGTCAAAATTGCCGCTTTTTCAGCAATTTGCACTAAAAAAATTAATATAAACAAATAAAAAACAAAAAGCGGGCTCAACTAGTGTCTTGAAAATTTTATAAAATTCATCAAATTTATGAACATTAAATTCCATTTATTGACCACCGTGCACCGTAACCCAACCTCCCTACACTGGCGGTCAGAAATGGATGAATAGTGTTTTATTTTTGTAATATTTATGTAGTTACATTGTTTTTCAAACTGAATTGCTTTTTAATATTTTTTTATAATAATAAGCATTGAAATAAGTATTCATCCAATTTTGGCCGTCGGTGTATGTCAAAGTGCTCGGAAAATCTGTATAGCTTTTTCGTCCTGCTCAAAATCCAGTCCAAACAAAACCCAATCCATACCAATTAAATTAAATTCACTCCTAAGCTAAATTCTGATTCTAATTTAATTTCTGATCAAATTAAAATTTTTGAAATTTTATATATACACTGATGGCCACACACACGGTAAATTTTACACACAAAAAAAAAAATAATATATTTGCGAAACTATGGTTAAATTATAGTAAAACTGCGTACTTAGTTTTTTTTCTGACGTCAGGATTTTTTCTAAAAGGACTTTGAAATTTGAAGAACATGATTATTTCAAAAAATTCTTTTTAAAAATTCAGTGCAATGTAGGATAAAAATAAGGGTATAATATAAAAGAAAAAATTTTGTATAATTATAAAAGAATAAAGTTTTGGGTGCATAAGGATGAGTGGACATGGAAATTAACTTTTACAAATTTTGTCCGGAAATATCTTTGAAAAGTTGCAATATTTATTTTTGAAAAATTTTTTATTTGAGGACTAATATACACACGGCATCATCATCGAATTTCGTCCTGCGAACTTCATTAACTTAAAAATATAAATTTTATTAAATGCGCATTTTCAATATCTAGTCGTCCTTGTTAACCCAAAAACTATATTGTTTTAAAATTCTACAGAAATTTCTGTCTCATTTGGGACCCATATTGTTATTCTACATTGCACTACATTGTGCACAAGGGTATATTAATTTTGTTCACATAACGGTTGTTTGTAACANATGTCTGTATGTCTGTCTGTCTGTCCGTCTGTCCGTCTGTCCGTCTGTCCGTGTACACGATAACTCGAGCAAAAATTGAGATATCTCAACGAAATTTGGTATGTAGGTTTCCCTTAATCCAAGGTAGGTTGGTATTGAAAATGGGCGAAATCGGACTTTAACCACGCCCACTTCCCATATAACGGTAATTTCCAGAAATACGAAAACTGCGATATTTTAGTAACTACTGAAGATAATTCACTCAAAATTGATATTTACAATAATTTTTAGACGAAAAATAAGAATATTATAAATTTTTGGAAAATGGGCGTAGCCACGCCCACTTATGGTTACATGTGTATATCTTGGTAACCGCTGCACCAATTTCTTCCAAACTTGGCACAGTTGTTGGCCTTCGCATAACATACCAAATGGCCGAAAATTTTTAAAATCGCACAATAACCACGCCTACTTCCCATATAACGGTAATTTTCAGAAATACGAAAACTGCGATATTTTAGTAACTACTGGAGATTATTCACTCAAAATTGATATTTACAATAAGTTTTAGACGAAAAATAAGAATATTATAAATCTTCGGAAAATGGGCGTAGCCACGCCCACTTGTGGTTACATCTGTATATCTTGGTAACCGCTGCACCAATTTCTTCCAAACTTGGCACAGTTTTTGGGCTTCGAACAGCATACCAAATGGTCGAAAATTTTTAAAATCGGACAATAACCTCGCCCACATCCCATATAACGGTAGTTTAGAGAAATACGAAAACTGCTATATTTTAGTAACTACTGGAGATTATTCACTCAAAATTGATATTTACAATAAGTTTTAGACGAAAAATAAGAATATTATAAATTTTTGGAAAATGGGCGTGGCACCGCCCACTTATGATCACGTATATGTATCTCGGTAACCGTTCTACCCATTCGCACCAAACTCGGTATGGTTATTGTACTTGCCACATAAAAGCAAAACGTTGAAAATAATTGAAAGCGGACTAAAATTGAGGCCGCTTTACATATAACAGTAAATTACAGAACTGCTTGAAACTTCAAAATTTCGAAATCTAAGGACGCTAATCTAGTCAAAATTGATACACCCCGGCTTTCCATCTAGCGGTAGCTTTCGGTAAGGTGAAAAACCTATATTTAATACGTGCGCCGGGTATTTAATGTTCGGCTCCGCCCGAACTTAGACTTTCTTACTTGTTTTAAATAATTTTTTGAATTAATCACATCATTAAAATTTCAAATTCCTTTCAAAAAAATCCTGGCGTCATAGTGAGAAACCAAAGACACAGTTTTACTATATTTGGCCCATAGTTTCGTGAGTATATCGATTTTTTCATGTGTTTTGAATTTTTTTTGTTTTTGTCGCACGGTGTAATTCGACGAAGTTCATCAAAATTTGAAACTTTTTAATTAGAATTATAGAATTCGGGTATGCAGTTTTATAACCAATTGATTTTTGATTATTTTTTCGCTGACTATGTGAAGTGTTTTGTTCCATAAAAATTATGTATGCTAATTTTTTTTTGTCTGGGGGAAAATGAGCAACAACGCTAACAAAAGAAATATTCAAAAATCAATACTAAAATTGAATGAGCTATAAAACTGCATACCCGAATTGTTTCTTTAAACTCCAACTAAAATTTTGAAATTTTGATTTCCATTTTTCGAACTTCGTCGAATCTTATTCAAAGTTTCAAGCTTTGAGTTATATGATTTTCATTGTAGCACGCACTATATTTTCCTAAAAAAAAATAAATAAAAAATAATAAACAAAAATAGATGGCTAAAAATTGTAAAAGAAAATCGTTCCTAACTATCGGGCCACACTGGTGTAAATATGTTTATAAAAAAATAATAGCGTAAATATATATAAATACATATGAAAGTAAATTAGTACATACCACTGCATTCTTATATCCTAAATGAACATATGTAAAAAGATAATTATGGTTTTTGCGTACCATATTCGAAAAAGGAAAAAACAGAAATTTCGTAATGAATTTAAATCTATAATTGTACATATGTATTTATTCAGGCGGTTTGCCTGTGAATTTGTACAGATATGTAAACCAAATCGTTGCTAATTAGCCAAATAAATTTAATTATATGCATATTTAATGATCATTGGGTAGACCAGCATTTAAGCGCTGATTTTGTATATTGCTGCACATTTATTTTGTTTATTCCATTTTAATAGAATTTTTTCGTTATTAACTTTATAAACATGGCACACATTCATAAATAGTTTATGGTATGCTATCCATTGGCTGAGCAATTATCGCAGATATGACCATTGTTGTATGATCACATATGCATATGTATGCACATTAGACCGTACCACTTTACAAGGAAAAAAAAATCGCCGTACAGACCTGAGTCTAAAGCAGGGTTTGAAAAACTGTCAGCACAGCAGCAACAGCACTACTATTTTTGCTTTTGCTTCGCTTTGAAATTTTTGATTTTCATTCAAACTGATTTGCTTTCGCTGTGACTTTGAAAATTTTATTTTGCTTTTTTGTCGGCAGTTTATTGAAAACAATTTAGTAAATTGAATTTACTGCTTTTGATTTGCTGTGATAGCACTTTTCTTGTGCTGTGATTTGCAGCATGGTGTATTATCGCTGACTCGCCAGGAGTGAGTACACACAAAATTTGCAGTATCAATTCCTTTGCCTTGACCTTTCGCTAGCGATTATCTGGTGTGAAATTGGCGATTACCAATCGCTAGCGAATTGCCTAACAATCGCTAATGCATCGTCGTAGTTAGCTTATGGTCGCCTCTTGTCACCAGTACAACTAAAGGGTAGTGTTTTTGTGCATGCGTACATATTTCTGCCAATTTGATGTTTCACGGTCAAGTGATAGTCGAATTGCTGTTGCTTTGCTGCCGCTGCGCTGTCGTTGTGCTTTCACATATTGTTTTTTAACTGTCTGGTTGCTTTCGAAATTTTACAGCAAAACGACAGCCAAAGCATTTGCTTTCTTCCGAATTGCTGTTGCTTTGCTTTCGATATCACACATGCCGAAGTCAAAGCACAGCAAAAGTAAATCAAATGAAAAAATTACAGCATTTTCAAACCCTGGTCTAAAGTATTTTTTCAAGGCGCGTTCGTCAAATTGTTTTTTTTTTGCGTTAAACTGAACCTAGCGGCGAGACTTTTTACATTTCATCTTCATATAATTAGCATTTACAGTCGGATCTTAATTATGATATATCGATGTCGCGAGGAGAGAATTTATTTTTTGCGAAAGTTCATTGACCTCAAGTGCGCCGCTCTAGTATTTACTCCCCAAGATCTTTCAACTACTACAAAATGAACAAACCGACGAACAAACCGAAACTATTCAGAAGAAAAATAACACTGAAGATGGCACAACGTTGAAACCGCTTTGTCTTTAAATCAAATTTGACAAGGGATGACGGGAAATCGTTCCACAATTCCTATAAAAAAAATCAATAAATTAAAAAAATTTGTTTAAAATAGCTCTACTGCAATAATGGAAATACGTTCTTAGCAAAAGTCGAATGATTTTGACCAATCTGTAATTTACAGACATTAGGGTGGTAGGTTGGGGTGATAAGAACTTAGTTATGTTGGGAAAATACTACATAGAATGGGGAACTTGAGGTCAATGAACTTGAGAACAAAGGAATTGTCTCCTCGAGACAAAAACATCGATATATCACACTTTAAGTTCGAAATTGCTTTCGAATCAAAATATTTTCATTAACAAACATTTCGTAATTTTTTGCGAGCTTTAATTTACTGGCATTAGGGTGGTAGAAACTGAGAACTGCGGGTAAGTACTAGAACGGGGTACTTGAGGTCAATGAACTTTCAAAAAAAAAAATGTATTCCTCGACTATTTTAAAATCTGGCTGTAAATTCCAAAGATACTTATGATAAAAAAAATCTAAAAAGCTAAAACTTTTTTTTTCCAAATTGCATTGCAAAAATACTTTAGGTTCAGGGGTGTACGCCGAACTTTTTTCGGTACGATCTAATGTACATATGTATGTGTATGCGTCTATATAAATACATATGCGATTACAAACGTTGGGTTTTATTGATTTTCATCACAATTTACGTTGTTGATTTATTACTCTGCGGCTTACCATGATTGTGCGGTTAAATTGTTTTTTGTTGTTCTCGTTTTTCGTTTTGCGCTTTTAGCCAACTGTCACATTCGCAGCATCGCAAAATATGCACTCGAATTGGTTTCGCATTCTAACTTTCTATGTATGTACTATGTATGTATATCTTCCTATTTCTATTATTTTCCATTACCATTTATTCCTTCATACATATGTATGTATGCCTCTCTGTTCTGCCAATGTCCCATACTGTGACTGCTTTCACACACTTCACACTCCATCTGACCCCTTTGCAACGCCGCGTCATCGTTTTTGTGGTCGTTGTCTGCGGTTGCTTTGTTGGCTGTGTTGTTAGTTGAGTGTTCACCAGCGCGCATTAAGTGCTGCTCATCAATTCGTAAAATTCCATTGGGGGATCACAAAGCATTGCAAATTGTCGGTTTGTATTCCTCTAACTATCCTGCAGGGTAGTTCACGGTGACTAGTGAATCGAATTTCTAGTTCCGTACTAGATCTTTATCGCCAAAAACGAACCAGTCCGATAGTCACTTGATCCCCAACCAGTCGAAAACCAGCGAAATGAGCTATTTTCTTTCACTTTTCCCATTAGAAATCTGTACCTAAGATGACGAATTTAGAACTAGTTCGGAACTATCGAAAAGGGTATGCCGCGAGGGGCTTCTTTACTTTAAATACGCTTCAATTCTTCACTTCTCGATGCTTTTTCATAGCTTGGTAATACAAAACCAAAATTTGTGTTAACATTTTAACATCTTGGGATCTGCTGGAGTCTAGCTAATAACAGCAAGCACCTTTGCACACATTTCTTACAATCATTCAAACAAGTTTAATTTCAAATTGAAAACACATTTATTTGAAAATAATTTAAAATCGGACACATGGAAGAACCAAAATATTGAAAAATCATGATACTTTTCCTTCTTCTGTGGATTTAAGAATCTTTTCGGAACTATCGAAAAAGGAATGCAGCGGGGGGAAATTCCCACTTTCTAGGACATCGCCATGTTAAATTCGCCAGTTGTTTGCATGCAAAAGAGATTTATAGCAAACCAGTACTGGGTCTAAATGTATTAGAAGCGCATCGGTTCAGAACTAGAGATTTTCCCCACAGGGTATTTACTAAACACTGTGTGTGTATTTGTATGATTTTTGTGTGGTTGTACCGATGGATTAAGCTCGTTGGTCGTTTGTCGAATTCTAATGTGGCTACCATCACTTGTGGCTTGCTCTCTGTTGCATTCCTAGCAGGAAAACACTTATCCTGTGCCAAACAGGAACAAACATTTCTATTCTTTTTGGTACACTTCAATTGGGAAGCCTATCTGGTTTGTGTGGATAAAGTGCAAAGCTTGTTTGATTTAGAATTTCTTTTTGAACTTATTGACTTAATTAGCGCTTCCATTTGTAGATGTTGTGTGTAGATTGTGTATCGAGCTTGAAATGAGTTTTCCGTGTGCTAAGGCATGAAAAAATCAATGACTTTTTCAATAGATGAGAATATCGGCTTTCAGCAACGGAGATATTAAAATTACGGTGTTTGAAAATATAGTTAAATGCCACTATATAACGGGGAACTGATTGCGACACAATAAAACAAACTCAATAAAATAATAAAGAAAGGGCGGATTTTGAGCAGAGACTGAATATGAATTTAATTTTTGATTTTTGCAATCACAGTGAAAAAACTGTAACAGTATTTTCGAATCCCCGCTCATTTTATAAGTAGAATATGACTTCCGCTTGACTAACAAAAACTTAAATTTTAATATTTCAAACAAAAAATATCGTATACATTTTCTGTTTTTAAAGCAAAAAAATTAAAAAAGTCATTATAAGAAAAATCGGGACCTTTCGAAACTTTCCAAGTTATTTTTTGGAATCGTTCAGAATTTTTCTTCTAAGACCTTTTAAGAAGGGATCACACGATTTGTACATTTGAACAGATACACTTTGAACGTCACTGAGTGATGGTGTCTAGAAATTTTTATGGCGAATGAATTCAGCTAAATAAGAGCTTTCCCAACAACACCACTCTGTAACTGTGAAAGTGTACAAATCTGTACAAAACGTGTGAACTCGGATTTAGAGTTCTTCGTGTTTTACTTTGCGGGATTTCTTCGATAACTATTATGTTTTTTCGGGACGTTTTGCATTTGGTTTTGGAAACTTATCGAAAATATTATCGGAGAGTTTCTCGATTTTATGCGAAACTTTTGGGATTTTTTCCGTATCCTTCGGCTTTAACATTTCGGAAACTTTTGACAGCTTTTTGGGAATTTCTCTATTTTTTTGGAGCTTTCGGGGAACTTTTGTTAATTGTTGGGGCCTTTAGGAATTCATCATGTTTTACTTTTCGGAATTTGCTTCTAGGATTTTTTCGGTACTTTCAGGTTTTAGGGTTCTCCGTATTTTTGGTAATTTGAGTGATCTTTTTAGGAGTTCCTCGGGTCTCTCCGCAACTTTTCGGGACCTTTCCGGGCTATTCCTCTTTCGGGGACTTTTTTAGAGCTTTTCAAGATTTTTTCTGAAATTTGAGGTTTATGGACCTTCCGAGAAGTTTCATATGTTAATTTCGGGGTTTTTCGAGAAATTTTTGTTAGTCCGGTATTTTTCGAGAACTATAAGGATTTTATGCAATTTTTTGAGTTCCTTTCCTGTTTTATTAGTTAAATGAATTTTTTATGAATTTTTATTCGAGATTTTACAGGACCTTTGAGAACTTTTCGGGCTGAAAAGTGTATTCAAATCTTTACTTTGCTTTTTAGCGAGTGCTAAAAAAAACTCAATATTATCTACGATTTTTATAGAAAATCAGAAAAAGTAACTTTAAGCAAAACAAACAACCGATTTTAAAAAAAATTATGCAATTCGTAGTGTTCCGTTATTTTGTCCTTTGTCCAGTTAAGGGAACCAAATCATATTAGTATGGTGCCATCTGCAATGTGTCGCCTTTCCAATATTCTATCTCACAGTACCGAAATCAGTGTTTTGTGGTACAACAGCCGTTCTTGGATGTCATTCACGAAATGAGTTTTGGGCGGAATAAAAATTTTCGGGTGAATTTTTTTTCGTTAGAAACTCAGGACTCAGCTTTTCAGCAAAATAAAAGCTCTGTGCAAATTTGTAGTGTATAAAAAAAATCCAAATTTTGAGTTGTGTCACTTTTGAAGTTCATATGAGATATGTATTGGACAAGCGTTTTTGAGTCGCTTTGTGTGTAATTCTATTTATTTTTGAAAATAGGCTATAAGCGAAGCCAACGAAGAGGTTCTTTGAATTTCGGTAATAAAAAGACAGCTAATCTTTTTCGGCGTTTTTCTCACCGAAACAATATTCCTCCTTAAGCCCTGTTTCTGGACAATATGTGACAGAAATTTGAAGAGTTCTCGTAAGCGAGATCCTCACTCTTATCTTAGAGTGAATACCCATTCTCATTTCTTATATGTATATTAGAAGACGAGTATAATAGTGAATTCCTATTCTCTTTAGAACTGCTGTCATCGTTTACGAGTACCATAAAAACTGATAGTACTAATATTTTTCATATATATATATTTTTTTTATTTTTTTTTAGCTACCTGAATTAGACGAAAAAATCAAATACACATGTGTTTGCATGTACATATTTACCTATAACTTAATTGCACACCTTCGTAATAGAATTTTTTAAATTTATACTAACCTGCGTTATTTTCAAATTAAATAGTTTCATTTCCTGTGGGCAACTGTACGCACTCACATCAATCCATGCACTTCGCGCTATTGGCGTTTTAGCTGAACGTAGTAAGCACGTCGTAACTAAACATTTGGAACATTTTCGCCATTTTCAAGGAAAATTAATTTGCCTGCAGTTTATGCTGTTCATTATTGAGTATTGCGAACGAATATGCAGGGCAGTTCAAGGCGAAATTTTTTGATTATATACTTTTGTACGTATCTGTATACATATATATGAACATAAATAGTATGTGGATATGGGTATCAAAGTGATGAGTCATTTTGTGAAGTACTTACATGAACAGTTTTCATAATGGTAGCTAGAAATATATTCAACAATAATATTCAACAATAATAGAAATTTTTTGGTGAAAATGTAAGCTGTGGAATACATAAAGAGGCCCTTATGATGATGGTCATGTGAATGTTTAGGAAGTGAAAAGCAGTACGCGGTATCATTCCGCCCAGGTTCAAACCCAGGCTCCGGTTAACATAAAAAAAAAAACAAGAAACAAATTTTTATTTTTCAATTCATAATCAATTCCATTTTTATGTCAGACGAAATATATTTCGATCTAAGCTGCATTTTCAACAAGCAAAATTGTCGCATATGGAGTAACTCCCCATCAGACGGAATAGGGCGCAACTCCAGTCACAGTGTAGGGTGTGGTTTCATATAGTCTCATGCCAGTTCGCAGTCTTACCAAAACTAGGTCAACAGAGAAATGCCTTCACTTATATATGACGCAGTGATCACATATGTCTTATGACAAGGCTAGGTTGGGTTAGTTTAGGTTGAGGTGGTTTCCCCTTCGGACTAAATATTCAATTACTCAGTTGCAGGAAAGCCACTAAAAAGCGCAATTTTTCAGAATTTCTTTTTTTTTTAAGAGAAANGATACAAAATTTAAGAATTAGTTTGTTTAATTCTTTGGAAAGTTTGCTTTTTTTCTAGAGAAATTGACCGACTATTTGACAGCTGTCAAAATTAAAATTTGGCATGATATTCGTGATCAGCTTGTCTAAAAGAGATTTGCTTAGTTTAAGAGAATTTGACAGTATTATTGACAACTGTCAACTGTCAAGATTGTAGTTTGACATAAAATTCGTAACTACGTATTTTTCTAAAGACCTAATCGGTGGCATTTTAGATAACATTTTCTTATTTTTAGAAAAATTTACATTCTCTTTGACAACTGTTATATGTCAAAGTTTCAATTTGACATATAAATAAAATAATATATTTAAAAATATATATTTAAAATATTTTCTTATCTTTCGAGAAAATTGTCATCTGTCAACTGTGTGAGTTTTATTTTGACATAGAATTCGTGACTAGCGTGTATAAAACCTTGATCGGTGGAATTTTAAAAAGATTTAAAAAAAAACGTATCAAAATGGTGCTTTTAGCACTAATTGGGTCCTGGGAATGTACCCAGGCGACGCTTCTACCAACCAATCAACCAACAAAAAACGTAACATTCCTTCAAGATTTTCGCGTAGAACATGGCCTCTTCGTCTATTGTGTGCCCTCGTAATGAGGTAACGACCACTACTTCTACAACTACTTTCTGGGCTATGTTTTATACCAGTTCTAAACTTAAGCAATTTTTGCATGATAGATATCTACATACTCACTTATGAAGGTTATGATTGCAACCACACGTACATAAGTACTTAGGTATGCACATGAACAATTTAATTTACTGACTAGCAAAATTCTAAACATTTTTCATTAGTCAGTTACGTATTCAGGTATGTTGCATTCACATATGTAGGTTTTCTTTATTAATAATAATATTTTGGCGCTTACACTTTTGCTAAGTCGATTTTAGTGTGTATTGCTGTGCGCAAAAATTTTATCATGGAATTGCTTTTGCACACACAATGCAATATAATATTAGCTAATTTACAATATTATATTGGGTATATTACACCACACTAGGAGCTGCTTTCAATAATTCCTTAAATGGAGATACTCTAATAGCTAAAGTAATAACATTTTAATTAGATTGCTTTTACAATATGTTCAAATGTATGCACTTCAAAACGGCTATGCGAAATAATTGAATTGAATGAGAATGAAAATGAAAATTCTCTAATGATTGCCTTACCACATCCCATATTTATTTAGTTCTGCTATTTATATAATTTTAATGCGATAATGTATGCATAACTGTTGCATATTTAGTAATCGCATCGGTTTGGATTTATTAAAATATGAATGTATGTGTAAAGAATGCAATAATTTAATTCCTAGTTGTAAACATATTTTATTTTAATAATAGGCAACAAATCAATAAGAACTCGTTATTTTGATGTTTTTAAGTGCTAACATACACATGCACTTGTGTATACGTTGCAGGGATGGGCGTTTTTGAATGAATTTTTATTCAAATAAAAAATAA
>NW_016167429.1:0-21505 GCF_001687245.7 Rhagoletis zephyria
CTGTTTTGGGAACGCCCTACTACTTCAGTCCAGAGATGGTATGAGTTAATATTTATTTAGTTTAAGAACAATTCTTATTATCAGAATAATAGAGTGCACGTATCCAATTTTTTATTCAAATGGAGGTACTACCTAGGGTTCGAACANAAGAACAATTCTTATTATCAGAATAATAGAGTGCACGTATCCAATTTTTTATTCAAATGGAGGTACTACCTAGGGTTCGAACAATACTATCGATATTGAGTAAGCATCGATACTGAGGGTATAAAAATGAGTACTTTAATACTCGATACCTTATTTGGTGATTTTACTCGATACTTTGCAAAGTACTCGTAGTATCGAAAACTTTTTATAAACATACTTTTTACATTTTTTCTTTGCTTATAAGGATTACTATCATTAAATTTTGTTCATCACTTAAAATAAACTGAAATTTCGTGTAGTCTGTTGCATAACATAAACGAAATACGTTAAAGTTTAATGGCCTTATTCATAAAAAATAAAGTAGGTTTAAAGAGCTCAATAAAATGACATTTTCCTACATTTTTCAGTTTTTAAACTTTTTTTTATGAATAAGGCCATAAAACTTTCCGCAAAGTTCACGAAAATGCAGAGTTTTTGGAAACCTTTTGGGTATGCAGTTTTGTAACCTATTCAACTTTACGTGTAGCCTACTACCATTGACTTTTAATTCAATCTTGCCATTACTATACTAAAATTGAATAGGCTACAAAAATGCATACCCAAAAAGTTTACAAAAAATCTTAATAAAATTTGAAATTCATGAAAGTATATATATATATATATGTTTGTATGTATGTATGTACATTTAACGTTAAAACTACTTCTTACGTGAAAGTAAGTTCTGCAATGAAATAAAAATCAAATATTTTAAAATTGTATTGTTTTAATTTCAAGAAATAACTATCCCAAAAAACGTATTTTAATGAGTTCGATACTGAGTAGTATCGATACTTTTTCCCTGATACTTTTACAGTATCGATACCATGAGCTCGATGACAGAATGAGTACTCAGTATCGATTCCAAAGTCTGAAATTTCGAACCCTAGTACTACCTGGACACGATAGCGGAGGTCACGATTTGTAGCATTTTAGATGTAAAGTAGCTACGTACGTAGCAATCTAGCACGCATATCAAACAGGTAGGAGAATTAGAGCAAAAACAAAATTTGTGTATTTTGTTGCAGCTTCTGGTATCTACAGTGTCAAACCAATAGTCTGCTTTTTTTAAATGTCATAGTGGACGATGTGAAATATAAACAAAAACGTAAATAAAAAATGTAATTAAAAAAAAAATAATAATAAAGAATTGGTTCCACTTTCTTTCTTTGTAAATTTGTTGAATTCCAGAAGCATCAATACATCCTTTTCCGGTCCCAAAAATCAGCGTTTATGCTCCTATGTGACGTTTTCACAGTGGGGGGCTAACTCAAATTCGGCAGTTAACTTTAATATTTTGTACTGAAAGCCTGTACTTAACTGCCGAATGAAAGTTAACTCGTCACTGTAAAAGCAGCCCTAAGTTAAGCAAGATTCAGATACGAATACATTTTGCCAATTACGAATTTCGAGAAAAAATTAACAATATTTGGCAGGTTAGATACCAGATAATAAAAAAAAATATCAAATCAGCTGCTCTCTGCTACCAATGTTTAATATGTCTTTGGCATATAATTTTCTTATTACGTAAGAGTTCAAAAATAGTTACTAAAAAATTAAACGAGCTCTACCATCTTTAACAATAGCCACAAGAATTGAAATACGTACATTCGAGCTAAGTATTTTGTAATAACCGGCTTCAAAAAAGGAGAAAGGTGATCAATCCGCCGGAATATTTTTTTATGTATGATACCGGATAACTTTGGACTACGTAAACCGTTTTCCATAATTCTTTATAATAATTTTTTATCGGAAAGCTACCTCAAGGGTGGTCCCATATTAATTAGGCTAATGATATATAGTTTATAATTTTTATTTATTTTTTTAATTTCAGTGCGAAGGCAAGGAGTACGACAACAAAAGCGATATTTGGGCCTTAGGCTGCATTCTTGGCGAGATGTGTTGCCTCAAGAAGAGTTTTGCGGCTTCAAACCTCTCGCAATTAGTATCCAAAATAATGGCGGTATGCTTATAAGGCCTCGCCTGTTTCTTGCATATTTCTAAATATTTACATGCATATCTTTTATATTTGTCATTGTCGTTATCATAAAATTTAGGGCAATTATACTGCCATACCTACAGGATATTCTTCAGGGCTACGGAGTCTTCTGAGCAATCTTTTGCAGGCAAGTTTGAACAAGAAGAATGCACACATAAATACATACATATCGAGCCCTAGCCGCCAAAAAGATATAGATATGCGACCTGTTTTTCAAAATTTTCTTTTTTTTATGCAGAAATGTTCCTATAGCATCTGATGCATTTCAGCATTAAAAATCAAATTTTGAAAAACAAAATGTCGCTTATATCTTTTTGGCGGTAAGGGCTCGATATATCCTCATTTGTAAGCAGCTCTCGTAAGTGCAATTTAATTTTAATTTCGCAGGTAGATGCTTCTCGACGGCCAATGGCCTCGGAAATATTGGAGTATTGGATTCCATTGATATTTAGAAATTTGGGGAAGAATAAAGGGTACTAATACCTAGCTATGTAGATATATTAGATATGCCTATACATACATACATACATATGAGTATTTCCAATATGGCGTTACGTGACACTCCCCTGAAGGAGAGAGTGGTCCAATTGCTCGAAAAATATAGTCGTAGGTATACAGTAGTTTTGTAACTAGACCTAAGAAGGTCCAAAAATTTAAGGCAATGTAATGCAAAACAGGTGAATTGTACTAAAAGTGGTCCAAATGTAATGCATAAGGTACGAGATTTGTTCTAAAATTGGTTACAATGTCATGCAGTAGCGGACAATGGGTATGATTAACGATTTGCTGATATGTAGGCACTTAGTCAACGAATTTTCATGTGCGGCGTTGGCATGCAGAGAGAGTATCCGCTTAAAAATCTGAGAACCCCGGTTCGAATCGCAGCTGGCGCAAGTTTTATTTTTCACTATTAGTAGTAGCGATTTAAAGATATTATCTAGCAAACATATGCGCTGGCGTGGCGTTACAAAAAAAAAAAAGAAGTGGATTTTGATTGGGTTAAAAAAATTACAACACCCTGCTAATGGGCAATACTTACGGTGAACTAGATTTCTGTGGCCAAAAATCGGGACATTTCTAAAGCATCGAATCCAAACATACAATTTTGTTTTTAGAATAATTTAAAAGGCTTAATACAGTTTTATTTAAAACAAAACAAAGAAAAAAATTAAAATTGTGTAATATTTTTTTATGAAAATATAAATCATTATCTAAAAAAAACGTAAATCAAAACTTCAAAATTTGTAGAACATTTATAAAAATTCGACGAATTTGAATAAATGTTCGTCCCAATTCTTAAATCATTTTAATCAGATTTTCTAGAATTGTTTTGAGTATGCCATGTTTTGAAGCCCATTAAATTTTAGTTGAATAAACTGCAAGTTGGAATATGCTTGGACTTACCGTTGATTTTTGGCAATTTTTTGTTCACGCATTTTCTTGAATACACAGTATGTTCAAAAATTTTTTTGCATGGAGAAAATGAGCAACACCTTCTACAAAATTCACCAAATTATGCTCTGATAAATACGGTTTTTCAAAATATCTCCACCCTGGCGCCACCTAAAGGGACCAATTTTGGCAAAAATGTTTCTGCTTACATAGCCAGTATATATTATAAAAAGCAGCCAAATCGGCTCATAAATAAGTTACATGTAGGACTTTTATTTTTTTTTTTCGCGTTAGACTTTTCGCTGGAATCGCCCATATATATGTATGTGGATAATAGCATTTTTGAAGTGAACCTTCTTTAGCGGTGGTAGTGAGCTAAAAAATTGTTACGTAAATTGTGTGATACTTGCGCTCCAAGTTATCTCAAAGATAGAGACGAAGACAAAGTCGAATACGAATGCAAAGAGAAATGCGAAGTCGAATACTAATATAGCGACCAAAACGAAAGCGAATACGAATGTGAAAAAGAACACGAGACGATGACGACGACGACAAATGCGAAGAGGAATACGGCGATCAAAATGAAGACGAATAAAATACGAAGAGGAAGACGGAGACGAACACGACCACGAAGTGGGATACGAACAGGAAGTTAAAGTTAAACTTGAAAACAAACATTTATACGAAGACGAATATGAAGTCAGACGAATAATACATATTCCTGCTGTATTAAACGAATGGGAAATGAATCGAAGGAAGTTTCACTTCAGTAGTGTGGTCCAGGCGCATACATTTTTTTGTCCCTTTACTATGTACTGGATGATTATGTAAATACATACATACATACTTATGTACATATGTATGTACATTCAAACTTTTAGATATTCCTATAAAGAGGATATATTTGCATCAAACTCCGTTCCGAAGATGAGCGCCGAATTAAGATCCACAAAAGAGGATGTGGAGCTCAGTTTTAATTTGGAAACAGATAGATCCACTCAAGCATTGTCAGAGCTGCCAACTGGATGTACCGAAATGAGGGAGGTGATGAATGCTGAAACTGCTGTCCCGAATGAAGTCCTTTATAAGCGGTCTGTTAGTGAATCATCACAAAATTTAAATTGATTAGTTTTAGCAAAGATAAATATAATATTTTACTTCAATTAATTAAACCTCGTAGATCCGTTCTATACCAATTGAAAGCGTTCGGAAACAGTTTCAACATGAATCCCATACAGTTGCCACCAAAATCGCGTATACGCACTGTCGCCACAAGTGATTCACATTTTGTAGTAGTAAACGATGGTAAGAATCGTGTGTTTAAATTCTCTCGATAGGGAAAAAATCACCCCTATTCTGGTTGTCGAAAGTCGTTCGTTGAATTATGTCGTAAATAAAGCGACTGATTTATCGAAGATATCGTATTTCTCTAAATTACCGTTATATGGGATGTGGGCGTGGTTATTGTCCGATTTTTTAAAATTTCGGCCATTTAGTATGCTGTACCAAGGCCAACAACTGTGTCAAGTTTGGAGGAAATTGGTGCAGCGGTTACCAAGAAGATATACACATGTAACCCATTTTCCAAAAATTTATAATATTCTTATTTTTCGTCTACAAAATATTGTAAATATCAATTTTGAGTGAATAATCTTCAGCAGTTACTAAAATATCGCAGTTTTCGTATTTCTGAAAATTACCGTTATATGGGAGGTAGGCGTGGTTATTGTCCGATTTTGCCCATTTTCAATACCATCCGTCCCGAAAGAAGTGCACGTACCAAGTTTCGTTAAGATATCTCAATTTTTACTCGAGTTATCGTGTGCACAGACAGCCGGACGGACAGACAGTCACCGCTTAATCGATTTCGCTTTTCATTCTGATCATTTAGATATGTATACTTTTGTCAATATCTATCTCGATTCGTTTTGCCTGTTACAAACAACCGTTATGCGCAGAAAGTTATAACAACCTTGTGCACAAGTGCGCTCGGGTATAAAAATGTGTAGTAGGTTATGTCATTGGTTGCCTCATAACCCCAATGCAAATTTCAAATTACGACGAACGACTGTCGTTCCGACAATCGGAATAGGGGCGAATATGTATGCATATGTATGTATCTGTTAAAAGCGATTTTGTACTGCTAAAGATGGTTCCGTCTATGCTTGGGGAGAGGGCACCCATGGCCAACTTGGATCTACATCGCTTGAAGCATGGAAGCATTACCCTAGCCGAATGGAGAGTGTCCGAAACCACCACATTATAAGGTATGTATGTAAATACTTTATGGGCGAAAAAACTAGTTTCCTGCATATCTTTCATATTCAAAAAATTTGTACATATCTGTGTTCGTAGGTTGGCTTTAGTATAATGCAGCATTCGCAGCATACGATTGCTCACTGGCGCCGAGCCGTTGAAAAACTTTTGGCAAATAATCGTGCAAGAAATAGTTCCGATACTAGCAAGTCAATATTCTTATTAACTCTCATGCATGTTTTTTTTTGTTTTTTTTGAAGAACACTATTTTTGACCAATTTTGTTAAAATCAAGGGGTAATTTTGGCCCAATGACAATATTTTTTTCGTGAAAGGGAATTACTTTAGCTTTCAAAACCATGCTGTTTAGTATGAAAATGCTTCTGTTGAAAGCGCTACCATCAATTTCCTCTAGTTCGATAAATGGACCGCTTTTTCGAGAACTGGACTCGATTCGAAACGAATGAAATAAAATGACAGCCGTTTTCTTTCCAATACATTTTTAATTGAAAAAGCGAGCTCGTTAGCGAATGTCGTAATCTGAAAAAGAAATTCCGAATCGACTTTGATTCGATCGCCGATGCCCTGATTCGGGTCCTGACAGTTTTTTAGCAAATGAGCGACATTTCATTGTGAAATGATGGATGGAAAATCGCTTGAATTATTTTACAACTCATGCATGTTCTTGCAAATTTCTTCTGACTTAAACACTATCCAATACAGTGCTTGCGTTGGAGATGGGTTTACCATTTTACTAGCTCAATCCGGCACCATTCTCAGTTGTGGCGATAATTCAAAGTATGCGCTCGGACATGAAGATAACAAAACGTTCCACACCCCGAAAAATGTCAGCAAATTACAGGATATACAAATCGAAAAAATAGCATCCGGCACAGCACATGCGCTTGCTTTAAGCGCCGATGGTTCAATCTATGTTTGGGGTACCAGCGCGTACGGCGCTCTTGGTCTGGGCAAATTACAGACGCAGCAGTACGTAGACAATTACATACATACATACATACATAGTTCATAAGTACATTCAGCAACTGAAATGAATTTTCTAACTACCAACTTTTCTTTGAAGGAGAACTCCACAAAAAGTACTGCTGCCCCATGTGAATGGCAAGGCGGAGAAAATTTTTTGCGGCCCCAATGTTTCGGCAGTTCTTTTCAAAAACGGCGACTTGTACCTCTGTGGATGCAACAAATACAGGAAGTTGGGATTTAAGAAGAATATCACAATAACAGCATTCGTACGTACAAAATGCCGAATCTCATCCTTATATATGTATACATAAGTTACTTTTTAAAAAATGTATGCACTACGATTCAGTTTGGTACCAATCTATGGAAAAATTAGTCCTGCGGATAAGGACTGGTCATAAAATCCATAAAAAATTTTAGGAGAAACTTTTTTGCTATATTATTTTACATTCATGCCTACATACATATATAGTAGATACATAATATGTACATTCAGATGTAGATGCACCTGAAATGCAAACAGACGTAACAACATCGTAAATGAAATGGAAAAAGTTGTGACTAATATTTTAATTTTGTTTTCATAAAATGATCTTTGGGATCCGCATGTTATCAAAAACTCACCACCACATGACCGTGACGTAGACGTTGCTTCCCTCTCTTTCTATCAACAGCACACTTGATATCTTTCTACGTACTTCTACGCTACGCTACATACACGTTCGTGGGTAACCGCGATCTTAACCTGTTTATAATGCCACCCTGACCTTTTTTTTAAAGATTTTTTCTATTTCAAACTTTGAAGTAACTGTAAACAACACAAAAAGCGCTCCTATGTAACAAGTTCCGAGTACGTTGATGCTAGAAACTGCCAAATTTTACGATGCAAGGGTCAGATTGACTCAAATGGCATTAGTGTCGCGTGCTCTAAAAACTTTTTAGTGACCCTCGTGTGTATACCCAGCAAAAAACACGATTACCACAGAAACGAAAGTGGAAACGAGCTAGGCGATGGGAATCGCTTACCCTTTCGCTTCAAGAAGGCATTATTTTAACATGGGCATGTCATTGGCCGTAAGCCCTTACCCGCAGCATTACCTTCGAACGAAGGGAGAACGCATGGATAAACAGAATCCAGAGAAGCGAACAAAAAATGCCTTACGGAGAAACTAATGTAGATTGCCTAGATAAGTACATACTTATTTATTTGTATTAAATTGAAATCTGAAATGGTCTTAAAAGATTAAAATTAATTCAAATTTTTATAAATCAGTTTTTATACATACATATGTATGTATTTAGGTATTTAGATTTTACTTAAAAACCGGTATGTACATACATGCATATTTAATTAAGCTTAAAATTGTACTTCCTCACTCATGTACTTCACTTCATTGACTGACTTCAACTTCGCTGCAAATTGAACAATGCAAAACATGATTTTTATGCGAGACAAATTTCCACAGAAACTAACGGTAAAAAAAGATTTTTTGGATATTCATTCTATTTTTCAGCTGGCTACGATGTAGCATTCTACTTTGCATTCCCCGAAATGAAGCAAAGAGGCGAAATAAAAAAAAAATATTCTAGGACATTCTACTTTGCCTTCCCCGAAGTGAAACAAAGAAACGAAATAAATAAAATATTGTAGGACATTCTACTTTGCATTACCGGCAATGCCTAAAAGAAGCGAACAAATTCGAAGGCATTATAACGCTATGCCTTCTAGAACACGTTACCACTAAAAGCGATTACCGATTTTTTGCTGGGTATGTACATACTAGAGGTTTACGCCGACAGGCTTTGCGGCGGCGGCGTGGTCAACTTGAAAAAGAATCGGCGGCGGCGGCGACGCCGGCGCGTCTGAAAACGTCGGCGCTACTGCCCATTAGGTAGATCCAAAAGAGACATAAAGCTACTAATCTTATCATGTCATCTCGTCAGCGTTAGGCATTGGCCATGCCAATTCAGATTGTAATTGTATTTAATTAATTCATTGAATTAGTTTTAAATTAAAACTACGTTACTTTCTACTTGAATTAAAATGTTGAGTGTCTGCTGCTGATGGATGGGCAAACAGAAGAAAGTCCGACGTATATAAATAAATATATCTCTATGTTCTCTACAAAGCCGTATATGTATACTACTGAAATTTAAAGAAATAAAAAAATTTAAAATGTTAAGTTATTGGGGTAATTTATGTCGCTATCAAAATTTTTTTGCAATAATCTTATCATCCGTTATGTTAAATTACGGAGTTGTTACGATTCTTTGCGGGTCATATGTATATTGAAAACAAGGTTTGGTCAACTTCCACCAGAACGGGCCTTTCTGGCCACTTATAGGTAGCTAAAATATCCACTAAAATATTAAGCGCCAAATTTTTGTAAGGAGAACTGAATGTAATGAAAAATAATAGTAATTTTCACGAAAAATGGGGACTTTAACCCTGTGTAGAAGACATTGCGATGCGCGGGAGCAAACGCCTCCTTGGATTTGACCACCACTTGGGAACAGGGCTTCCAACTATACTTAGCTATGAGGATAAAAAAGTGCCAAAATGTGCCAAATAGAAAAATATAACGTGTTACCTATGTTTTTTCTGAGTTACGCTTTTTTGGAAATGTTCAGTGGCCCAAATTATGCGAAATAACTCCTTTAAAAATTGAATCCTCTTTTCGTAAAATAGTGTCTTTATACGAGTAGTATTTAGTTCCTTTAAACGATGTATTTTAATGTGCATACATCATGAAAATTTTGTACAAAATTCCTTAGGCGCCGAACGCCGCCGCCGCCGCCGCCGCGCCGATATTTACGTAACTCGGCGGCGGCGCGTGAGAAATGACAAAAAACGGCGGCGGCGGCGGCGTGGCTCGGCGGCGTATACCTCTAGTACATACATATACACACGAGGGTCACTAAAAAGTTTTTTAGAGCCCGCGACACTAATGCCATTTGAGTCGATCTGACCTTTGCATCGTAAAATTTGGCATTACTCAGAACGTTTTACATACGAGCGCTTTTTGCGTTGTTTACAGTTACTTCAACGTTTCAAATAGGCAAAAAAATGTATCTTTAAAAAAAGATCAGGTGAAATTATAAACAGGTTAAGAACCCGGTTAGCCACGAACGTGTACGTAGCGTAGAGTGTGCTGTTGATAGAAAGAGAGAGAAGCAACGTGTGACGTAGTGGTGGTGAGTTTTGATAATTCGCAGACCCCATAAGATAGATCGTGTCAGCTGCCACGTTCTCCGCTTTTACGTCCGTGGGTAACTGCGCTTTAAGTCAAGGCGAATTTATATAAGATGTCCATCTCACGGTTGACCAAAGCTCACTCATGCCAGAGGTGAAGTTGCAAGTCTTTAGATGCTCTTTCCACTTCTTCCACATGTGCATGCTCACAAGTTGCCGAATCTCCGTATTGTTTTTAGTTATTTATACTGGTTCAATGAGAAACCATTATTAAAAACTTCAAATACGTTTTTATCGCATTTTTGAGTTATGTCGTTTTTCCTGCAAACCAGCGTTATGAACATATAGCATTCGCACATTTATTTAACCGAAGCCAAATTATATTCGGCCCCTGGTCAGACAACGTCTAATATTAGAAATACGGGTTTTCTAACAGCAGTCGGCCGTTGGCAGACAATGGCAAACATCTGAGTGTATTTCTGCCTGGAAAAGGCTTCTCATAAACCATTTGCAGTTTGGAGAAGGCGTAAAATTGTAAGCCACCCATTTGTGATATAACTCAGGATAAGCTCGGGCAAACACTTGCCAAAAGTGTATGCGCCAAACGTTATTTTTTACAAATGAATTACTCGCTCAAAAATCGATTTTCCAATTAAACCAGCACGGTTAACTGGGTTCCCGGATGATTTAAACAAATGTGCGATTTACAGCTCAATTAAGCCGTATTTGTTGACCAAACTGAAAACGTTCCCAAGACAGTCGGGTCTAAGTAACCGACCAGATTTATATCTGGCAAGGACTGTCACTCCAGCAACACTCCCCAAAGTCTTTGGGGAATTTGTATGCTGCTACAACAACAACAACAACCAAACTGAAAACCCATTGCAATATAATATTTGTAACTTTTCCATCTGTTCTCAAATACAGAATCTTCGCCTTTTACACATACATATTTATATGTACATGTGAGACCATGAGAACCAGAGGAACTTATCTATAAAAAATGTAATGCGAAGTATCGAAAAATCGCGTTTTTTGCAAAGAAACAACTTTCACTCAGGCTCAAATTAAAGCTAGAACTCTCGACTACTATTTCTGAAAAAACCACCCCTGCAAGTTTACCTGATGGTCATTTATAGTCGTTTATTGAACAGCGAAAACTGATTTATCTTCTAGTTTTTATTTAGGCCTGAGTGAAAGGTTCTATCACCTTTTCTTTATTTGCTAAAGCTTCTCAAATATTGCATTTTGATATTATGCGCTAAAAATGTACACAGAGCTTTTGTTTACCTTTCAGTAAAAGCTGGTTATAATTTGTTAAAAAACCTAAGGTAAAGTCGCCCTGCCCATATGATTAGCATGTGCTACGAAATAGTTTTTCGCATTTTCTTATGAACGTATTATTTTGAGTTGTGACTCTTTTGAAGAAGGTGTGCGATATGTATGTGCGTATGTACATTAGAGTGGTCCAATTTTTGTATGGGGGAAAAAATTACATCCTAGAAAACGGGCACCCCCTTAGCTTTTTTCCTTCTGATATTTCAGTTTTCTACTGCAACCAATAGAGGGTGCTCAACGACCTTGAAATGCGCTATTGGATCGCTGTGAAGCTGGCAAAAATATTGGTGATTTTTATAAAAGGCTACTGATGCACTGACAACTGAAGCTTGTGACATTTCAATAGATAATTTAAATTTTAAATGTTCTTAGGTTACTTAACAAATTTTTTGATTAATATATGTGCCCAATACTTCTAGAGTAAAATATGAGAATCATGAGCATCCTCTAAATGGATAGATAAAAACGTAAAGTTTGGTACCAGAACCTCTTTCGGCAAGAGGAAAAATTTTGGAAGGCCACTCTAATGTACATACATATATGCAATTTTTTTCTATTTACTAGTAAATTAGCTTCACCCATTTAATAGAAAAAACTTCAAATGCCACATAAAATCATTGAGGCGAGCTTTTCTTCGATGCATACCGTATTACTGCTGGAGGGTGGTTGGATATATACAATGGGGCGCAACTCCGAAGGACAACTCGGCATTGGACACACTGGGGAAATGGATCGGCCTATGATGGTGGAATTCGTTAAGCATCGCAATATTGTTGTAAGTACTATGCATTTTTTTTGTTAATAGATTGAGATTAGATGCAAGGTTTTATTTTAGAATTGCAAATGCAATGATCAAGGAACGTTGGTTACATCTGACGACAACGTCATCACCTTCTGGGGCACTAGAAATGGAATACCAGAGTTTGAGGATGGAAATTTCGATAAGGTCTGTTAACACGTTTATGTCCGTTTAATTTCACTAAGGCAAGCGTACATTGACAGTTACAACTTGGAGGTGAAGGTTTTGATTCAGAAATCGGTAATAATACTGTGGCGTTTACAAATTTTCTTGCCTCGGTTTATAAATCAGAGCTGCTTTTGGAACCGGTCGATATTTTAGCGTAAGTAGGTGTATAAAAATACGGCTTAATGCTACCCAAAATTGTAAATTGATATCTAGTTTGCACACCTCAGAGGAGCAACGCCAAAAGGGCTACTTCATACAGGTAAATAACATTTACATATTGCCGCACAGTGTTTTAGTAATGGTAGACACTACAACACCTTTGGTATCGTCCCTGGAGGAGCCTCAGTGAATTAGCGCTTGTTCGAATTGCAATCACAACCGCAGTGTTGCGCGAATTATTAAAGTATAACGTTCGGTGTCAATTTCTAGCAACGTTTTATCAATCGAGAAGTTGCAACAGACTTGCAAATCATCAGCGCTGCAGTATTGCCGCTTTTATTACGTGCCTGGAAGAGGGCCTTAAGTTTAATAATAAAAGCATCTTATTACATTTTGCATGAATGTAACTTGTTTTATTATAATTCAAATGTTACTTATTTGACTACAAAAGACATGTTCGTAGTATAATATTTTGGAATTGCAAGTAAACCAAAAAAGGAAAGAAGCAATTAGAATCACGACCATGATTGCGGTGAATCATTGTGTTCTATTTCCCCATTTCTAATGACTGATTAAAATGCAAATATTTGCTTTCTTTCATATGTGGATTCCGGCAAGAAAATCATTGACTTGCGATCTGACATCTTCCTTACACACTACACACAATTATTTTGATTGATTCACCATTCGCAATACAAAATTAATCAAATGTCTTAACCAAACTTATGAAAATTCACAAATAAGATGTTTGTAGTATGACTGAAAACACATAATGCAATGCATAATAATAATAATAATAATAAAAGAGCTTTAAAATTGTAAACGACATTTAAAATATGCCAATGCGGAATTAGATTTAGTAACGAGACATTTGGCCGCCATAGCGTCCTCCACTGCCAAACATTCCTCCAGCTGTGTATCCACTATTGGAGCGTTCATTGTAAGTTCGATCAAAGCGATCTTGTGTGGATGGCATGGGACGCCAGCTGTTTTCTTCCACCGATTTCTGCCATGTTGAGTTACTGTGAAGGCTGGACATGCCATTGCCGACGTATGACTTGACACCACTTCCGCCAGAGCTGCCACTCAAGTGTGTAGATGATGCCCAGACATTATTGCCACTGCTAGAGTTGCCGTAACCATTTGAGTTGTCATAGCGTTTATTACCAGATGAGGACCTACAAAATTAAACAAAACACATTAAAATAAGCCCCGCACATCTACCATTCGAATACGCTTACCTTATGTCATCGATACCGCCACGGCGATAGCTTCCAGAAGAACGATCTGTGTCTAGATAGCGACTTGCGGTAGCCTTATGAATTGTAGAGCTGACATCTCGGCTTGTGTGGAATGATGAGCTGCCGCTATTACTTACTGCGGGAACATGTCGAATTTCAACTTCGCGTTTGTAGTCGTCACGTGAGGACTTGCTTGTACCATAATCGTCTAAGATACGTTTTGATGAAGACGACGAAAGATATTCACTGCTACGCTTGCCATAATCGTCTGAGCTTCGCTTTGCCGGAACTACAGAATAATCGTCTATAGCTGAACGTTTGGTACCGCTCGAGTAATCCATGCGTTTGGACGAAGATGAATAGTCATCAATGGCGCGCTTCCCGGATGAAGAACTAGTATAATCATCACGCTTCTTATCATAACTAGGGGTTCACAGTACGGAGAATAAGTATTTAATTAAAAATAATATTAAAAATAGGAAAATAACAGATTTTGTTACTGTATATTAGGGCTGGGAGTTTGGAAGTTTTAACCGAATATCTTTAATATATTAAGAGGATATCCGGACAACAAATTATAACGTATATTAACTGGATATCCGTATTTTATTCGTATCTGTACACGAATATCCGAATATACGGAAAGCCCCAGCCCTACTGTATATAAAGCACTCTTAAATAAAAATTGGTATGGACTTCTAAAGGGAAGTCATTCTAAAAGGCCTACCCAAGAAGGGCAGAATAAAGTGCTTCCCTGAATGGCTTCAAGAAGGGCTTTTTCTATTTGCAATATACGTGAATGTGTAAGTTTATATTATTTAACATTACAAATGAATNAACGTATATTAACTGGATATCCGTATTTTATTCGTATCTGTACACGAATATCCGAATATACGGAAAGCCCCAGCCCTACTGTATATAAAGCACTCTTAAATAAAAATTGGTATGGACTTCTAAAGGGAAGTCATTCTAAAAGGCCTACCCAAGAAGGGCAGAATAAAGTGCTTCCCTGAATGGCTTCAAGAAGGGCTTTTTCTATTTGCAATATACGTGAATGTGTAAGTTTATATTATTTAACATTACAAATGAATTTCAATATGCAGCTGTGTATAAAAGAACTCCTCCAAAAAGGCATTCTAAAATACGTCCTACAAAAGTCTTCCTCAAAGTCCTTCTATGGGTAGCTAAATAAACAAGGCCTTCAATTTGTGCCACTCCATACAAAAAATCAAAGAGAGTGGCAAGCCTCTAAACTCTCACGAAGGCCCTTTGGAAGGGCTTTTACCTAATGAAATTATCTACTGTTAAATCCTCAGAAAATGATGCTTAATAGCTTGAAAGAAATGGAAGGGATGAAAAAATGGCATCCGCATCGTTATTATTGCATTATTAATAAAGTGGAATAGGCAACAAAAATTTTTAGCTCGTGTTTTTCACAGGGCCTACACCTCTACTCATTTGGCTTCAGTAAATGCCAAGTTTTTTTCGATGATAAGTACTCCCGTCGTTGATTTCATACCGATTTGAAGTTACCAAGGAGTAATTAATATCTAAAACTGACCAAAACTCTATTAAAGGCCAAAAATAGTTAAAACAACTCTAAAACACTCATTACTGAAATTCGCTTTGTTGTGAGTATGGCAGTTGAAATTTTCTCGCACAACCCTCGTGGTAAGACGGAATTTCATTTAATGAGGTCGTCCTCCGTTAAAATAGAGGTTTCCGATGGTTTTACTAATTAATTTTTTCTTCCACATAAATATGTGGCTGCTGTGTGTAGTGGTCATAACTATGACTGAAAAATTAACAATTTCTGGTATGTATCTTTAATATTTAAAGCTGCTCCCGTAATCGCTAATAAAACTCCCAAATGAAAAGTGGGTGTTTGCAAATTTGAATTTCTTAATATTTCGCGTATTGCAGTATTTGTAATTCTAACAATCGCCTTGTAGGGCGAATAGCTTGAATGCATACCAATTTTGAAGGAAGAGTATGGACTTTATAAGCATATTTAAGCTGAGACATGTTACAATGTTTGTACAATTTTTACCTTCTCGACGATGTTACGAGACTGGCATCAAACCTTGGTGGAGGAGGCGCCTCAAAACGAGAATCACTTCCAGAGGACCGCTTCCGATCGGACACATCGGTGTAGCGCTCGGTACTGGATCTCTTTGCCAGACGTTTAATGGGGTCCTCTCGTGCGTGCATAATCCTTTGAAGTACGCGATTCAAATGAAAATTGGGAAAAAGACAATTGAAAGTATTAGTGATTAAAAATAAAAATATATTAATTTAAAAGACACGTCTATACGATTCGACCGTTTTTGAGAGATATGTTGCATCACCTGGCTTACTCAATATCTATGTACATAAGTAATACTGAGATGAATAACACGTTCTCGCGATATAATCAATCACATATGTATGTATGTATAACTTCTTAACAATAATCACACTTTGTATACATCAACACTCTGCAATCGACACACATCCCGAGACATTTTTGATGCGAAGCTGCCTCGCCTCACTGGCACAGTTGACTGAAGTAGTAAATAACGGTCTCTGTTTGTGCATCGGGTAAGTGTGCATGTATGTATGTATATGAGGGTGTGTATATATGGATATAGTATTGTAAGTTCTAAAAAAATTATTAATGTATGTGTAAACGCGTTCATACTTCATTTGTTGACGTTTTAGCTCGAGTCGTTCCAATTCTATTTTCTCCCGCTCGAGTTTTTGGCGCTCGCGTTCTAAACGCAGCAACTCTGCTTTCTCTTTCTCTAATCGTTCGCGTTCCTGTGCTAGCTTGCGACGTTCTTCAGCCAGGCGAGTTTCTTCTTGGCGCTGACGCTCGCGAATTTCCCGCCGACGACGTTCTTCTTCACGCAGTTCGCGTTCACGCTCTCGCAGACGCTGTCGTTCTCGTTCTTCTCGCAACTGTATATACTCTCGCTGCCTGATGCGTTGTTCACGTTCGCGTTCCCTCTGCCTTTGGTCCCTGATATTGCGATCGTTACGATGGCGGTCATTAGAGCGGCTGCGGTTGGCAAGCTGCCGAGTATTGCGATCTTTGGGCCCTTCCCTCGAAATAGCACGCTTCTCGCGATTGCTAGTCACGCTCTTCTCTTTGTCTTTGACCTTATCTTTCTCCTTGTCCTTATCGTCTTTTTGGTTATGCTCTTTCTCTTTCTCTTTTTCTTTCTCTTTCTCTTTATCGCGCAGCTTCTCCTTTTCGGCATCAGATTTCTTCGATGAATCGTCCTTCTTACTGGTTTCACTAATCTTGCGTCTATCATCGCGGGTCTTCGAAGTTGTGTCGTGAGACTTCTTATCTTCCTCCTTCTTTATGCCATCTAAACGGGATTTAGAACCAGCTGTTGAGCTGCTACCGATTTCGTTCTTGGTACGTTCCACAGAAATGATCCGTCCATGGAGTTCGGTGTGATGCAAATGCTCGATGCAGCGACTGGCATCTGCCGATGATGACATTGTTACGTAGCCATAACAACGGGTGCCTGGTGTCCGCGTGTTAGTGACGACCTTAGCGCCGATCACCTTTCCATACCTTGAAAATATGGTTTTCAGATCGCTGGCTCGTGTTAAAGAAGACAGCCCGGAAACCCAGAGATTGCGGGAAGCAGTTACTTGCTTTGCTGGGGCCGATGATTTCGCCGAGGTATTGGCTGAGGACTTTTCTGCAATTTCCATACAAATAATAGTGGAAGAGTAATGGTGAGCACACATTCAAATANATAATAGTGGAAGAGTAATGGTGAGCACACATTCAAATATTTTGCGATTCGTTTTGAAAGTCTTTATATATATATGTATACATTTTTTAAAATTAAAGACACAGAGGATAAAAGCTGTCCTTTTATATATAAAATTTGTTTTAAAATTTTTATATTAAATGCACTTTGGAATGTTTCCCTATACAGAACTCAGCAAAAAAAATGTGAACTTTAGATTTGAGCACGAAATATGTATAGTGTTATTAGATTAATCGAATGTCATGCTGTGTAAAGGTGGGAGTCAACTGTTAAAGCTTTCTGGTTCCGGCTAAAAATAACTACGGTTGTACCGCCACAGCAAAGTGCTCGGGAATGATGTTTGTTTCTTCTCAAATCCAGCATACNCACTTTGGAATGTTTCCCTATACAGAACTCAGCAAAAAAAATGTGAACTTCAGATTTGAGTACGAAATATGTATAGTCTAATAACACTATCGAATGTCATGCTGTGTAAAGGTGGGAGTCAACTGTTAAAGCTTTCTGGTTCCGGCTAAAAATAACTACGGTTGTAGCGCCACAGAAGAGCAAAGTGCTCGGGTATGATGTTTGTTTCTTCTCAAATCCAGCATACAGAATCTCCAAAATTTTTCAACACAAATCAAACACCAGTTGCTGGAGTCACCCCTCGACGGTGCTGCCAGTTGTTTACATCATTCGATTCGGAGAGCCGAGGCGTAAGGACGTTGATAGGTGATGATGTAAAGTTGGTCCCGTCCGCATGACACGCATGTGTATGCCAGTTCGGGATTCAGACGCAAGAGGCAGGTAGCTATTGAGGCGGCGGTACCAGCCCCTCAGTTGATCCAGGTATACCGGCTTGCTTGGGTAATTCCGCTTCCGCTATGTTGATGGGTAGTGGACATCCGGACGATATTATCACGACGAGTACTGAGGCTGGTTCTCCCAATATCGCGGTGTACATCGCTTATAACTTTGGCGAGGCGCTGCTTCCAGAATCGGGATCTACGTTCGGCTAAAACGTCGTCCTTCCAGCCAGTTGCTGTTGAAAGAAGCACCTGCATATATTTATTTTCCCGCATACAAGGATTTCACTACAGCAAATGTCGAAACCTAAATGATTTAGCAGCAAGAACGAAATCATTGTTGATATTTTGATGCAGCATGGAGACCTTTAATAATGCCTGGATACCGATAAGACTGGAATCAGGACATTGATTGCAAGTGGAACACAAGTATTTGTTAGCTCGGTGCTGGAGAGAAATCCCTTTGTACTGCAAAAATTGATTCAGTGCTGTACTAGGAACTGCTCCGGTTATATTTTTCCTAGATTTGATGCATAAATTACACTAAAGATGCCGCACCGTACTGAATTCTTAAATGCGTTCAAGCTCTATATCTAGGAGTTATTAAGTTCTATGTCCACAATAAAGTTTTTTCTTTATTTTTTAAATAAAGAAATCTTGAATTTTGTTGTGAGAGTGAACTCCCGATCAAATGATTTTATAACCTTCAAGCACTACCTACAATAAAAACTTGGCTAAGTTCACACTTTCTTTGCTGAGTCTTCCACTTAATTCAATTCATATGTAACTTTTATTTCAAAAGAGAGCTTATTACTTTCTAACCCTGCATGATTGTGATTTTCGCAATAACACTTTCTGCAGATGGCTTTGTTATTAATCTGCTTTTTTGGGTTAATTACCTTTGTCATCCTTTTGCGATGTTTTGTTTGAAGATGATTTATGTTCACTGTTTTCAGTTGGATAACCACGAGTACAATACATTGTGGGTTGAATAACAAGTTGAATTCAGCGGGAAAAATATTAAAAAAGAAATGATATTAGTAAAATGTGTCGACGACGTCTGCCTTAAATTTTAAGTCAATCTTGCAGAGTCGAATAGTTGTTGATATGAAAAACTTATATCAGTTATAAGATATTGAGCTTTGGTTCAGATTTCGGAAGGTGGATTAGAAACGATCTTAACTGTTCTGTAAACATTAAACTGCTCCAGTGAAAGTTCAGTATTTTTGGTAGCGCATCTTTTGAACGTCTGCTACTCCTTGATTAGAATGTATAGCAATGCCGTCCACGGGCAGTCGACTTCCCATTTATTATTCTTCTTCTTCTTTTGTTGTAGGTTTCTCACAATACAACATTCTACTGGTATCTTTCCAAATGCTCAACACTATAACTGGTATAAACTCTCATACAACAAACTGATTCAAAAGTAATTATTGACTGCAATTTTCTCATCCATTATAAAATAGGTTTTCATTCTATGGTGATGTTCTAGGCTTCTACACTTTGGCATTCAACCAACCTATCGTCCTTCTCCTTTCTGTCGCCAGTTTTCTCATCTTTTCTCTTCAATTTGTCTTCCTCATTCTTACTATTTTTACGTTCGTCCTTATTGCCGCTGGAAATACTTTTAGACGTCTTTGAATCCTTTGAAGCTGCCGCATTTTTGCTGCTCTTTTGCGTTGAACTATTTCCTGAAGCGGTGCCCTCAGCATCGGCTATAAATAACCGGTAAGTAACGGCGATTTACGGGTGAAAATAGTTATTTTTGTTAGTTGTTTTAATTTTGACTTTGTTTGTTTTGCTGTTGATTTCAGTATAGATTTCTATCAGCAATATATATTGTATATATGTTTTTATGCTTCACAACAAGCGTTTAATATCAGCGTCCATTTTTGTTGCGGAATTTGCAACTCGTTTAAAATTAAATTAAACTCAGACGGTTTAAAGAAATAATAAAGTGAATGATAGTTTATAGAACTTTATACANTTTATGCTTCACAACAAGCGTTTAATATCAGCGTCCATTTTTGTTGCGGAGCTTGCAACTCGTTTAAAATTAAATTAAACTCAGACGGTTTAAAGCAATAATAAAGTGAATGATAGTTTATAGAACTTTATACATACAGTATTGGACATNTATTTATTTTTAAGAATTTTCAATTAAAATTTAGTTCATTTTCAGACAAAACCCATATAAACCCATGTTTTAAACTTTTTAAAAGTCCCTTTAAATTCCCTTAAATTTCAAACTTTTTTCTCAGAAGCTTTAGAATTTTTTTGAATACACAGTTTTATAGCGCATTCACTTTTAGTCCAATAATGTGCAAGTTTCAAGTCGCTAAAGATTACCGTTGATTTTTTAGATTTTTTTTTTGTCTCATTTGCTTCCATATAACAACTAAACACAATTTATTTTTATATGGCAGAAACCCGCAACATCCTCGGCGAAAAAAATTCTAACAAATTGAAACATGTACATTATTAGACTAAAATTGAATGGGCTATAAAACTGTGTATTCAAAAAAATTCCACCGATTCTGAGAAAAAAGTTTGAAATTTGGTTGAAAATTTGTTGCACTTTTTTGCGGTCTTTTAAAAAGTTTTAAACTTGAGTTTATGTGAGTTTTGTGAGAGAATGTACTGTATTTTAATTGAAAATTCTTAAAACTAAATAAATAAACATGAGTGGTAAACAATATGACTTTGAAATGGGGGTGCTATTGTATTGGCCAATGCTGTATGTATGGGCATACATATGTATGTATGTACGTACATATGCTTCGTTTTATAAAAATACTCACTGCTCTTTTCCTTTTCGTCTGGTGCCTATAAAACAAAAGAATATAAAAATAGGATTTTTAAAGAATATTTTAGATAAAAATATTCAAATACACAATTGAAAATTTCCAACTAGTACCTACTTACATACATACTTTTAAATGTAATTAAATTAAAATAAACAAAAAGAAACATCGTTCTACCCTTGATACACTGTATCATGNTTCGTTTTATAAAAATACTCACTGCTCTTTTCCTTTTCGTCTGGTGCCTAAAAAACAAAAGAATATATAAATAGGATTTTTAAAGGATATTTTAGATAAAAATATTCAAATACACAATTGAAAATTTCGAACTAGTACCTACTTACATACATACTTTTAAATGTAATTAAATTAAAATAAACATAAATAATATAAAAAAACTTTTTAATATACAACGCTTTTATAAATGGA
>NW_016167430.1:0-20529 GCF_001687245.7 Rhagoletis zephyria
CATAGCGCGCTTCAATTTCTTCAATGCCATTATACATAAACATTGCGCGTCAGACTCACGCTTGGAAATCGAATGGACTGTGCACAATAGCATCGGCACAGGTGAGGCGCTTAGTTATGTACTTAGTTGACTAATATTTCCTACACTTTTTTTTTTTATTCATTACCAGTTTTGCTATTTAAATTCGGTAATAGCGGCAAAAAGCAGCTGAAAGTCAAGCCCTATCAATTATGGTTTAATTATCACGGCGCGGTGGCACAATCCTATATGATTCGCGTGAATGTGGACGAGCACCAAGGCGGCACAGTGGTACACAAGAAAGTTAGGGTGAGTGTGGTTGGATATATCATAGATTTACCTCTATTCTATCGCTTTTAAACAGTGTTACATCTTCGTTATGTCGAAGCCAGTTTCGGCACTAATTTTAGGTGGAAGCACACGTGAAGTTGGCGTTCGTCAGTCTTTCTTCTTGGATGGCTCTGAAAGTCGTGATTTTGCACTGTCACCGTTGGTCGAGCAAACGATGCATTTCAAATGGAGTTGCACTTCAGCTGATGATAGTTTTAATAGCTACTGCCACGAAAATATGGGAACAGGTATGGAAATGGGAAAATGTTTTAAAGGTTATTGCAAAAAAGCGGTAACTAACATCGTCACTGAAATGCAAAAGACCTTAGCTAGCAAAAAGTTACAAATACACTTTCTGATTGATTACACTGCATTCGGCTGGGGAATTCACGAAACCAAGTTTTTCTGAAAGTTTGAATGGTATATCGATGGCTGAGTGGAAGATCGACCTATCTCGGCAACCAGTTCAAAAACGCCCAACCTCAGAAAACTTTTCAAGAACGCCCTGCTTCAGAATTTTATTGAAAAACACGTCTCAATTTTTGAGTTTGGTTAAAGAACGTCCTATCTCGGAATTCGGCTCAAAAACGCCCTTTCTCAAATGAAAATGTGTTGAGAATGTACTGAGATAGAGCGTTTTTGAATCGGCAACTGGGATAGGACGTTCTTCAACCAAACCCAGAGATAGGGTGTTTTTCAATAAAATTCTGATTTTCAATAAATTCTGAAGTTGAGCGTTCTTTAAAAAATTTTTGCTGAGATAGCGCTTTTCGATCTTCCACTTAGGTGACGATACAAGCAAGTACATAATTTCTCATTTTTCCCAGGTTAGCGATTTTAAGCAATTTTTTTCAATTTGAAATTTGTGGTCGCTGAGTTGCTTTTAAACAAATTAAATTTGATTTAAATGTTAATATTTAAACCAGACAAACGCCTTTCTGTGAGTTTTTGGGTATGAGCAATCTGAATCCGCAATTCATTTTTGCCATTTATTTTCATCAAAAACGCCGCTGGGTGAGATTTTGTGCGCTTTGATGCAATAGCACATGAAGAAACATTGCTTAGCAACATTGTTGAGAAACATTGTTTGCACTTTTCCTTCATGTTCCAACCATTTTGTTTTGCAACAAAGCGCACCCCCGCGGCCGTTTGTAGTAAAAACAAGCTGCAAATTCAGACCTCCGGAGAGGCCTTTTATAGGTATAAATATATTTGCATTTAAACCAATTGTAATTGTTTAATTTTTTAATTTAAAAAAAACGCTTAAAATCACCAATCTGGTGTGACAGTCCTTAGCCAGACGTGAATTTGGGTCGTTGCGGTTACGTAGACCCGACTGTCGTGTGAATATCCTGGAAAGGCCATACAGAGTTGTAGCTACGACCACTTAAAGGACTGATTGCAGGGCACATAATACATGGATATAGCATAGGTAACATCGACAACCCACTGTGTGCAACTTGCTTGCAGGGTGTTCGACCTTCGTCATGCTGATATGATGCACTTTTGAGTCCAATATATTGAGAATAGACGAACTTTGTACCTACCTACCCTTCCATTACTATTTTCTCTTCTTTAATTATAATGAGCAACTGTTCCACAACTCTATTACAGTCCATTCAGAATATCGCAATCTAATAGCGCTAGTAGCAGCTGAATTTTCGATCAGAAAATATCTATTGGTACTAAATCGAATAGAACGTTGAAGGCCTCCGTCGGCTGGCCATCTTTGGCTTCAATACTCTCTTGTTACTCAGCATTTCTTTCCTTAAATAGGGCGCCAACGAGGCGTTTCGTGTTTGCTCCAAAATGTTAGGAATATTCAGCCTCCACTTATGCTTGAGGTCGAGAAATTGTATTTATGTTCAGTAAAGCTCGGTAATTTTATTTTATTTTTACAAGTCAGTTCTCCACTGATTCACAAGATGAGAACAATTTATGGCCCAGGAATCTATTTTGCCTGCGCACTCCATACATGTGGCTACAGCGTCAACATAGGCCCGCATCTTGATTTCCTGGCACTCTAGATTTACTAGTAGTTTGTTCTACCTACATATATGTATTTATAAAGTACATTTTTAACTCGAGAGCTTATTCTTAACTAAATTATTTTCTTATTTTCTCGTGAATCTAACAGCCAGCAAATTAAATATTCCAGCTGGAGTGCTACAGCTCGGCAAGTCCTACACATTTAAATTCCAAGTAAACTCATACGTCAGCACAATGTCGCGCGATGTTGCAAGGCAAACCATTCAAATAACAAATGAACCCAGGCATTACGTCTTCATTGAATGTGTACGAAATTGTGCTATGGCGAAATATGCGGCCGGCCGGAAAATACATCTGCTCATGCGCTGCCCCACTTGCGGCGCGCGACCCACCATCACATGGACGGTTAGTAGCGGTGGCAGCTTCCCTAGCAATGCGCGGCGTATCGGCTTTATGCCACCTGCCAGTGGCGATATTATAGTTGAAGCGTCCACTGCCAGCGACTCGATGAGCGGTAAATGTAAAATAACGCTATCCTTGAATGAGCCACCCAACGGTGGACAGTGCAGCATAAAACCCAGCAGTGGCGTTGAGTATGAAACAGAATTCCATATAACGTGTGACGATTTTGAGGATCCAAATACGCCCATAACTTATCAATACATAGCCGATACATTCACTTTTGATCGCACCAATGAGCGTTTGATGAGCACGCGACTACCGCTAACGAACAGCCTTAAAGTTGTGATATGCGATTTCCTATACGCCTGCACCGAGACGCAGTTGTCAGTCAGCGTATCCCCCATGCAAGTACCGCAAGATGAGACTGCTTTGAGACTGTTGCTATCACAATCGGATAGTAATATAGCTAAACTTTTGGAAGATGGAGATGTCGAACGCGCTATGGTGTTGGTAGATGTACTCACGCGCAGCACGCTGACATTGGCAATGGGCGAGATAATATTTTACCAGCTACGTTGGCTCGAATTGGAAACACTCTTGCAAGTTGAGCAAATGACCAAAGTAACAAGAAATCTGCTCGCGCCTTTACAACCGCTCGACAATAAGCGAGTGAGCCTTTTCACCAAATTCTTTCGCATGATTTCGGTTGGCTTTCACTATGTCATCGCTGATAGGGAGTATCAAGAGTTGCTGCATGCGCCTTACGAAGTACTCAATAATGAAGTAGTCGATTTGATTGCAGAATTCTCGGCGAAATTGGAAGATATGCCACCTGTGGTGCGCATACAACCGGCTAGCAGCGGCTCAGGCAATCGGTTGAGCGAAAGATATGCACCACTACCCGACTTCGATGAGACTGTGCTTGCGCGTATCGAGAATTGGTTGGATGTTATTTTCGAATCATTTCGGTGTCTACATTATGTGGGCATTTCGGGCACCATTATGCATGAGCCCACTGATGATCATTATATACTAAATAAACCCGGCGTCAAGGTGGACGTATTCAGTATAGAGGGCACGAATATGCTAAAATTGGAAACGGCTAATAGAAAGATTGAGATAATAGTGCCATCTGGTATGCTGGCTGAACTTGAACGCATACTGAAAAGCGCACAGCTGCTCTTTCAGGTGGTTTCCTTCGAGAGANGAAAACCCCATAGAGTTTCGCATGTCACTATCCGGAAGTACACCAGCGACTGATTCACTCACCAGCCTTGTTGAAGGCTATGTCAAGGATTCACTTGATATGCCTATTTACCGCATCGAAATGCCAGAGAATACCGCCGCGATTGTAAAATTTTCTGACCCCACCACTCGGCTGCGTGTCAAGCTTGATTTGTGCACCAAGCCGCGCAGCTATCAAATGCGTGACTCTGGCGATATTGTGCCGGAGAAGCACACCTTTCGCGTAGTCAACGACAAGGGCGGAAGCGTGTGGGCCTACCTTGCCGTAATGGCAGCAGATAAAATTTCCACGCTGAAAACATTCAAATTTGAGATTACGATGCTGAAATGTCTCGTTTGGGACTTTAAGTTACGCGATCCTGAATGGTCAACGACTGGTTGCGTACCCAAGCTAAACTTAAGCGATGCAGAAAACTTGAGTTGCAGTTGTTATCATCTGTCCACGTTCGCGGGCAAGAAGCATCCCACTGCCGCCATGGAAACTAGTACACCGCGTCATGTGCTCACTCGCCTACCTACGAATGGCTATATGGTCGTAGTTTTCTTTTTTCTGCTCCTACTATTTTCGTTACTCTTCTATTGCGCCTGTCGTTCTTTGCGCAATCACAAAGGTGAACTGATTACATTACTCGATCAGGAAGACTACAACAAAGAGTTCGGCGTCAATGTTCACATAAGCACCGGCGGACATTGGCATGCGGCTACGTCTGCAAATGTTATTATAATGTTTGCTGTACCGCAAGGCACGCGCAAATTTATAATTTATCAAAATCCCGAGAATGCGCACTTGGTGCGCAACTCCACTTGCACACTACGCTTACCACTGACAGGCGATGATCTTGCTCAGCCACTGCTGCTCAGCATACGTCGTGACAATTCCGGCCGCTATCCCAGTTGGTATTGTCGCCGTATTGTCATTGAGGATTACGCCAACGAAATCATCTGTTCGTTCGAGGTTGAAGCGTGGATAACGACGAAACCGTTAGTTTTGGATGCAGCAAATTTCCGCGAAGGTTCACAATCTTTTAAACGCACCTTCCGTGATACGCTGGAGAGTCTCTGCATACAGTGGTTCCTATTTCAGGCTCTGGTAGGACCGTGGAAATATGGCGATTCAGCTTTGAATCGCTTCGAGCGTACTTGCATCTGGACGGTGAAGTTGGCTGTAACAATTTGCATTGTTGCCTGCTATATGGGTCCGACGACATTGAAGACTTATGAGGAGGAGCGTGATAAATACAATAATATTGCTTACGATTGGGTGGAAATATTTTTCCTATGCATTTTCTCGTATATTATTTGTTTCTTTGTGGAGATCGGCCTTAAGGCATTCATTTACCACGATGAGTTGGAACGAGAAAATGCTGATGAAGAATATATCAAAGAAGATTGATTTAGCAAGTAAAGTTTTTTATCTCTAGCGGTATAACTTAGTTATTTATAATGCATACTTATAGATAAAGGAAGACATTGTAAAAAGTGAATAAACTTTTTCTACATTAATGGTTCACAATAATTTTCTGAAACAAATGGTTTAAATGAGTCTTTTTATCGTCATTATCAATAAAAAAGTCCATATTTGAGCACCTAAAAATTTTAAGGGAGAACCCTAAAAGTTTTACCATCTAATCGGCCTAAAAAATACTCTTAAAACAGTAAACGTGCACACAGATAGCGGTGCTGTGTCGAAACTTTGGCTTCGAATCCGACTAAACTGATAAATGCGTAGCGATGACCCCGAATGAATCCTTCTCCGCACAAAGATTTCTGGTAAACATATTTCTCGGATACTTCGCAGTTGAAGGGAAGAGTTGCAGGAGTTGTGTTCTGCCAGGAACTCTCCTTGAACTTCAATTTTATGCTCACGGATTTCTGCAGCGTATTTCAAGCAGAGGTGGGTTTAATTAAGTACTAGGTAGTCGACTGGAAGTGTAAATATTTACTGACAGCCAAGTGGTAATCAGGGCGTTAGAAAGTGATTATGCTGCGATGGAAACTAGTCAGAGAATACCTTGAAATACTTTTTAATTCAGTTTGTTTGAGTCCCAGCTCACTCTCGAGGTTGTTTCTCCTCACAGACAGTGCTGGGCAAAATCCTTGTCATGTAATGTTGTAAGCTTCTATGATAATGGTTCAAACACCTAAAATCGTAATTTATTATAACCATAGAACCGTGACTTGGGTACGCAGGGCCCATATTTATTTTTGATGTCGAATGGGGTATAGGAAGTCCAATTCGATTGATAGACATATAGAATGTACCTTTATTTATAAGTTGACAAAATTCCAGGTGTATATTTACCTCTCATAATACGAAAGTAACGGTATTTTATATGGTGAGTTATTAAGAAGCTTAAATTTTTCAGACGAAATACTTTACTGGGCATTGAGTGCCCAAGTCAAGAAATTAAGGTGTATAGCTGTCACGTTTCTCTGTGGTTAAAGCACTCGAGGAACTGTAGAAGTTAGCCTAAAGAGATTTTGAGGGACGCATGACATTTAAGTGCAGCATTTCTCAAACTTTGTGTTACTGTTTCTGTAGAATTTTTGGTGGTATTCAGCCAGTATTAATTGTGAACGAATTTAAAGACACCTGCTTTTCATCATACCTTGGTTGGTGGTAAATTTTGTGAGTCGAACTCCCTTGCGCTCCGATTGGCCCAACGGATGCGATCTTCAAATATGACTTTTCGTTAGAGCTTCATTCGGAGACACCAGGATTGAGTTGTCCAGGGGTCAATCGCAAATTAGCGCCGTTATATCAACCATCAGAACCATTACGCTCCTGAATAAAATGTTTAAGGTATTTGGTCTAAAAAAAAAAATCTATATACATATATAGGATTTCTGTAGAACAACGTTACTCGCTCATATACTAGTATAAAAACAGTTTCAAGGATAATTGGTGTTAGTTCCGGTACTTTTGTATGAAGACGACCGACAACTTGTAAGAGTTGTCGAAAAATGGAAGCAGATAATACCCAATTCCATATTATATATGTACATATGTACCTTGGCTTTGGCAAGAGGATTTTATAGAAGATGTGTATTAGTATGAAAACTGGAAGTCTTATCGCGTTATTATAAATCAGCCAAACCTATGTAACTGCTTCAGAGTTATCCCCTGACCGAACACAGCCTAATAAAAATCAGAATTTTTGCGTACATAAAAACTTTATTGGAAAAGAAACTATTGACAATTTTTGGTTTAATAAAAAATATATGGCAATACAAATTTTCTTTACTTAATTTAACGCAAATAAAACATTGTAGGAGAAGAAAATTATTGAATATATATTGAAAAATAAGAAATCATAGTTATAGTCGTCATAGTCAAGAGAAAGGTGCTGCTGCTGCCAATACAGTTTTGCGAGTAGCATTCGAGCTATGAGAGTATTGGTATTGTTTACAAGCATTTCACCGTCGGTCGTCATCGTTTTCAATTTCGTTTCAATTTTATAATTCTCACCCACTTTATTAGTTGACTAATTTAATGGGCAAACGCCTTGCCATATATCGCCATGAATCATTTTCGGTGTAATACGCACCGTCTTCTTGTTCACTTGCACATTACGTATGCAACCCTTGAATGTTTTGCGGGTCTTCAATCCTGGCGCCTTATTAAAGGCCTGATGACCGCCCAAGAAGAGTGGACGATTTGTCTTGGTCAACGTTGAACCATCTGTGCCAACACCGGGATGTGTGCTTATGTAATCCACCGAAATGGTAATTACGAATTTCGACTTCACTGCTTGCACATTACGCCATTTACCGTCACAATAGCTGCCATTATCGGGCAGCGTGTAATTAGTTGTGACAATATTTCTAGAGTCTGATTTGACAGTGAACACCAGACTGTTGTCGACCAACTCCAAAATCATGTAGGCATTCTTGCCGTGCACAGAGAAGAGTAGACCGTCGGGTTCGCGCGGACGGATGTCGAAATTGATATTGAAATCAGTGCCCACAGAGAAGCGATCGAAGAGCTTCACAAAGCCGACCGGTTTGCTGAAGAACAAACCCTGTTCTACCTCGGTTGAGCATGGCACTGTGTGGTATGCTTCTGGCTCCTTCTTTAGCGGTAAATCATTTAACCGCAACTCTTTGAGACAACCATTATAGAAGGGATGCTCATCAGCTACATACTTGATGTTGCGGTTGAGATCTTCTTCCCACAACTTTGGCACGCCACCCACAAAGAGTGTCATGTTGCGTACATTGAACTCATAGTTGTCATCCACACTTTCGCTGGCTGAGTCCACTTCATTTTGATCGATGAACAGCGTGACGATGTGTTGTTTGCGCGTTATTTTAACGGTATGCCATTCGCCGTCATTCACCTCTTCCTTGCTGGCAACCTCTACTTCATCTCGTCCCATTCTCACCTTATGATGCAATTTGCCATCCACAAGGTAGATCGCTATAAAATCGATGTGTTGCTTACTGCCCGCATAGAAGAGCAAACCAACTGGGTTTTCAGTGTTGAAGCGCAGGCTAACATCATATTGTTTGCGCAACTTAGTTGGTGGCGCTATTTCGAGACGTTGTTCACGCATCGAATATAAACGATAACCAGCTTCGTTATAGTCGACATCGAAGTTTGGATTCGTTGGAAGTTTGCAGCGTGGATCTTCTGGTTGATTTTGTGGCAGTGCGGGTCTTGCCGGGCCGATCTCAGGCAGTAATGGTGGCAATGGTTTCGCCTCGGGTTGTTTTTCGAGTTCTGTTTCTGGTTCTGATTCTGCTTCTCCCTCGCGTTCTGGTTCTACTTCCTCGCCCTCACCGAAACGTGTTTCCATAATGGGAGGACTCTGTGTAGGCGGTAGCTTTGTCGTTGTTGTAGTGCTGGTTACAGTCGCAACTTCAACGGGACGTGATGTCGTTGTGGTTATGGGTGGCGCCTGCGTGGGCGCGAATGGCGCTAATGGCGGTAGAGCTGGTGCGGCAAAGTTACCGGGATACTCCGGCTCTGGTAGTAGCTCATTTGCGCCTTGAGGGAAGTACAATGGCACATCAGCAACGTCATAAGCTGTAATGAAAAAAGGTGGCGTTAACTTTAGCGCAGCTCAGAACTTTTCATAGTAGAGAAACCCCTTACCTAAAATATCTGTTGGACAATTATTGATATTGCCATTGCGCTTTTCAGCGCTGTCAGCGAAATTGACGATCTCTCCGTTGATTGTCACATCGCTAATGCAGCCCACAAAGTATGCCAAGGTGGGAAGCGCGTTACGCACTGGTATGTAATTATCCGGTAAACCGCCAAAGAACACATCGCCTGCTTGTATATACAATGGCTCCGGCGTGTAGGGTAATCTATAATGCACAAAAAAAAAAAAATATTACTAAAATTAGTATCTACCCTCTTTACTCAACCAACCCAAACTCTGTTCCACTCACCGTTTATCTTCCGTGTCGTCTATGGACAGGCGCAACTGATCGCCATCATGTTGCACAGTCACCACATGCTCCTCGCCATCGTTCAGCTTCTTCATGTCCGATACCACTTCAGCGCCCATGCTGCGCAACGTCAAATAGCCATCGTTCAGTGTCAAACCTATATTCGCGCTCTGATCGTGATTGGCGCCATAGAAGAGCACGCCGTCGCGTTGTCGTGTCTTGAACTTAAGATTTACATTCAGCTTATTGTCCGACGACACGTTAGCCTTGCGCAGGTAGCCGTATTCATTTGGCGGATATGCCAAAACTGTTGAGAACTTCTTCGGACAACCTGGCTTGACGCCATGTGCTTGCATGTTGTTACCCAAATCCACCTTTGTACCCGAAATGGACACTTCATCAATGCAGCCATCGAAGTTCTGCTCAACAACGGCCGAATGATTACGTTTGCCAGGGTAGCCACCAAAGAAGATACGTTTGGGTATTTGCATTGTCTCGCTGGCATCGGCTGGCGCTTCTTCCTGCGATATCAATACATTGTCGACCTTCAGCTGACCGCGTCTGCCGTCGCGTTCGGCCACCACTACATGCCATTTGTCGTCATTGTAGCGATCTTCACTGCCCGCTGAGACCAAATGCTCACCCAGTTTGTAGCGGAAGAATACACCACCATTCACCAACTCGACAGACATGAACTGATCATTGCGGCCGTAGAAGAACATCAGACCGTCTTTGGAATCTTTCGATGCCTTAAAGCTGAACTGTATGCTGGANAGTTTGTAACGGAAGAATACACCACCATTCACCAACTCGACAGACATGAACTGATCATTGCGGCCGTAGAAGAACATCAGACCGTCTTTGGAATCTTTCGATGCCTTAAAGCTGAACTGTATGCTGGAGCGTGCCTTCAAGTTGTAGGGTGCGGCCTTTAGCGACACATAGCCATTGCCATTGAAGCGATAGCCTGTTGGTGGTATCTCCTCGGTTAGTAATTTATTCCGCGGCAATGCGCCTTGATTATTCTCCAAACCAAATACAAAGTTCCACAAGCCCGCATGCTCATCGCCTATTCTGAGATCTTCGATCTCGCCTTCGAAAGCATTGCTTTGTATATCGTGCGGTGGCGTGAAGTCAGCTGGCGGTGGCAAACCGCCAACGAACAAACGGCTGTTGCGATCGACATTGAACACATTGTTAGCGCCAAGCAATGGCTGTTCGCTTGTATGATTGGCCACGGAGCCGTCCTGCAATTCTTCATAAATGATTAACTTCGCATTCGAGCCCGTGCGATCGACCACCGCCTGGTACCAGTTGCCGTCGGCGACATACTTATCACTTGTGATACGTTCGGGACCATTACCTACATCGATCGTCAAAATCGGATAGCCATTTACGATCTCGAGCGCCATGAAGTCTTCGTTGTCCTTGTTTGCGGGCAAAGTGCCAACCGATGAGGTTCTATTGTGATTACCCAAGTACATGAGGAAGCCGTTTGGTTTCTCTGTCTTGAAATAGGCTGACACCTTCGTCTTGGTGGCTAAGAGTGGTGTAGTCTCCGGTGTCTTCAGTTCCAATACGGTGCCTGGCGAGAAGCGTACGCCCACCTTAATGTCATTGGCAATCTGGCGTGCAGTTTCAATTTGGCGCTTCAAGTTCTCAATATCTTCGCCCAACAACTGACCGATCTCTTCCACATTCGCCTGTTCTTGCTCGATTATTTCCGCCAATTCATTCAGCTGCGGTATTGTGTCTTCCACCGTGTCTAACTGCGATCTAGCCTGTGACAAGTCTTTGGTTGTGCCATCAATATCCTTCGAAATGTTGCGCGCCTTCTCCAGCTCCTTCTCCGTTTGCTCACTTACTGGCCGCAAAACGTTCAGCGCACCGTCAATTATGTTCAGCGCGTCGCTGGCATTCTGGTTGGCATTCGTCCATAGATCGCGTTGCGTATCGACCGACAACTTTTGCAAATCGATGTTAATCTGTTCCAGACGCTTCTCGGTGTTCTTATTCAAATTGGATATACCCTCCACTTTGGTAGCGGAGACATTCAAACGTGGTTCCAGCTCGCTCTGCACCTTGTTCAAGGAGCCACGCGCTTTTTGCAGCAGCTCACCAGAGTCTTTATCTGCACGACCGGCGCGATCTTCAATGCCATCTGTGATTTCCGTTGCATTACCAGCAGCGAATTTGGCCTCCTTGGTAAACTGTTGCGCTGAAGAGACCGCATCTACGATGTCGCTATAGGCTGTTGCCGCTCTAATTGCCGGTTCCGCGTTGGCGGTCATGTCGGCGTACTGCTCGGTGAGATCATGTGCGCTTTCGCTCAATTCGTCAGCGCGTCGTATGGCCTGTACCGCCAACTCGCTTACTTCGCTATTTTCCTTCTCCATTTCGGGCAAATCGTCGTCAACATTCTTGTTGATATCTTTTAGATCGGAGAGTACACTGGAGAGTTGCATAATACGATTATCTATATCGACTAATGCCAGGTCACCGTTAATAAGGTATTTTCCGGCTTCTACAATGTTTTTGTCCGCCTCCTTTTGTTGATCAGAAACTGTATCGAATTTGGAGTTATCAAACGCTTGCTTATTCAAGTCGTTTAAGTGTTCCACGTCGTAGGCATTATTTGTCGCATTGCCGCTCCAATAGTAGAGATCTTCAAGTTTATCACTTAAATCGCCAATATCGTCCTTCAGCACATTCAACGTCTCATTTTGGATCTTGATCGGTGAAATAAGTATGTCCACCTCTGTTGTGACTTCTCTGGATTTGTTCAGTATCTTCTGATTGGCAGCCAAATCGATTTTGGTATCACTCAGTTCTTGCAGTATACGCTGCGCTTCTTCCAGTGCACTATCGATCTTCGTGCTGGCCGCCGTTTCCAGGTTTTTGGAAAGCGCATCCACCGAGTTTATGGCATCGCGTGCCTCAAAGGCGCTCAGCTTAGACCTCTCACGCAAATCAGTTGCATTCACTATCAACTCACTCGCCGCCTGACGGCTGTCCAATGCATTACTCATGCTGAAATTAACCGCTTTGCCATACATCTTCGCCTCCGATTCCAATTCAGCAACCAAAGCACGCGCTGGATCCAAATTAATGCGTTTCGGATCGAGACTTGCGACATCAGGCGCAATTTTATCGGTCAAATCATTGTAGTAGTTCAACTTCTGACTCGTGAAAAATGCGAGCGCCACCGATTGGAATTCATGGACAACTGGATCGATTTGATAGCGTAGACTATCGGTCACATCCAGCAGCGCATCGTGGCACGAATCACATTGGAAGCAGCCTTCATCCTTAACCAACACCCAGCGGTGGGGACATGCATCGCAACGATCGCCAATGACGCCGGGCAAACATTCGCACTGGCCAGTAAATGCGTTACAGCCAAATCCACGCGAATAGCCTTGATTGCAGCGGCATGGCTGGCAGCCTTGTTCTGTGTAATTCCAATGATCTACGGCGCAGCGATCACACTGGCGTCCCGTAACACCCGGCTTGCAAGCACATTTACCTGTGTGCCCATCGCACTGCGTGGAGTTGGAGGCCACACCACAATCGCACGCGCGACAACCCAAACCCGAATCGAAACCATAATGATCCGGTTCACAACGATCACAGCGGTCGCCTATCACATTCTCGTGGCAATGGCATTTACCCTCATACGGGNCGTCCCGTAACACCCGGCTTGCAAGCACATTTACCTGTGTGCCCATCGCATTGCGTGGAGTTGGAGGCCACACCACAATCGCACGCGCGACAACCCAAACCCGAATCGAAACCATAATGATCCGGTTTACAACGATCACAGCGGTCGCCTATTACATTCTCGTGGCAATGGCATTTACCCTCATACGGATCGCACTCTAGCGTACCCAATTCTTCACAATCACAGCTCTGGCAGTTCTTCAGATTCACTGCATCACCATAGAAACCCGGCTTGCACAAATTACAGGCCACGCCAAAGGTGTTGTTCAAGCAAAGCAAGCACTCGCCGGTGATAGTGTCGCACGAGCCCGGCTCTTGTGGATTAATATTGCCAGAGCATTCACAAGGTTTGCAGTAGTCACCAGCCTTCTCGGGTTGACCATAAAAACCGTTGGCGCACGCCTCACAACGTGGACCAGTGTAACCCGGTTTGCATTCACAGTGTATTTCATGGCCGGATTCGGAGATTTCACAGCTCGTCGCAAAATTGTTAGTTTCATAGGGCAATGGACAAGCGCAAATCATGCAATCGTGTGGTGAGCCATAAGTGGCATTGCCATAGTAGCCCTCCTGGCAGAGCTCGCAGTGATCGCCGGTCGTTGTGTGTAGGCAATCTTTGCAAATTCCTGTGGCGCAGTCGCAAGTTTGGGCATGTCCATTGCACTCGCACGGTATACAATAGCCACCGTAAGGACCGTTTGTGTCACGGTAGTAACCAGGTGCGCAATCTTCGCAAGACAAGCCTGTATAGCCAGGTGGACAGTGGCAGCGTTCAACCGCTAGGAATTGGTAATCACCAAAATTTTCCTCGTCTTCGTCGGCGAGCGTCAAGTATGCGTTGGACAGATACGAAATGAAGGTCTGCTCATAGTAATTGGCACGTATGAAGATCATCTTCAGGTCACGTAGCGCCATCATGAACTCAGCGCGTGTAACCAATTTGCCATTCTGTGTTTGGAAGTTTGACTCAACCATTTGTACGCGATTTGTGAACGCCTGATTGCTCGTGGGCTGCTCATAGCTTTGATGTACCAGTAAATGATCTTTGCTGAGTAAAATGACATCAGGCGCCAGCAATGGCTTGCCAGACGGGCCGGTAGTGTAGTACAATGTGTAGGCGAGTTCGCCACCATAAGCCGATATGTGGCTATTCTGATTGAGTAGATAGTCGAGCACACCGAAATACACAACGTCTTCGGCCTCCACATCGTTCACTTCGTGGAATGAGAAATCTGCCTTCAACGTGGTCTCATTAACCAACAGTTCCTCTTGCGGTATATCCCAAATTTGGAAATCAATCTCCTTCTCATTGAACTGCGCTGAGTTGAGGGTAACCTTCTTCAACAAGCTGACATTGTAGACCCGCAAGTAGGCGCTCTCGCAGCGTGTGGTCTTGCCAAAGCAGAAACAAGATGTGCAGCCATCCGCATTGCTATCCTGCAGATTGTATGTGCCCTCCTGACACTGATCGCAATCCCGACCCACAACATTGCTTTTGCAGAAGCAACTGCCATCGACCTTATCACAAATTTCCGCCATGGTACCAGCCACATTGCAACTACAACGGTCACAACGCGGAAAATCGAAGTACCCATTCGAGCATATGTCGCAAGCGCGTCCTTCTATATTTTGACGACACTCGCACGAGCCGTTGAACATGTCGCACTGCTGATTACCATTCGCAATACCCAAATAATTGCAATTACAGTCTTCACAGCCTATTATCTGATGGAAGCCATATGTGTTGGGCATGCACTTCTCACACTGTTCGCCCATCACATTCGGTGGGCACACGCATTCGCCGGTATTGGGTTCGCACATGGCCGTGCTGGGACAGTCGCAAGGCTTACATTCGGGGAAGCCGTAAAAGCCAGTGCGGCAGGCATTACATTGCCGACCGATTACATTCGGTTTGCACTGACATTGACCGCCAAACGGATGGCATTCAAAGCTGATGGAACCCTCGTAGTCACAATTGCAGGGCAGCGCGCCAATATTGTGCTCAGCTGTTAGCGAGAAGACTGATTTCTTGCAAAACTCGGAGGCATTATGGGTGATGTGGAAGTGATCTTGACCACAATCTTTGATGAACTCCTTCGTCTGGTCGAACAATTCCTCAACGAGTAAATCGTCATTGTACTGGTTTATTGGTACGATCACCAAGTAGTCAAGCCAGACACCTTGTGGGCGTGTATTCTAAACGGGGCGAGGCAAAAAGGAATAAACAATTTTCGTGACTTGTTGTGTAGTTGAAATTCAAAATGAACTTACCGTCAAAGTGAACTTGAAATCGTCTTCAATATCGAACCACTCATCTTCGCCAGTAGGTTGTATAACACCACGACAGNGCCAGACACCTTGTGGGCGTGTATTCTAAACGGGGCGAGGCAAAAAGGAAGCAAACAATTTTCGCTACTTGTTGCGTAGTTGAAATTCAAAATGAACTTACCGTTAAAGTGAATTTGAAATCGTCTTCAATATCGAACCACTCATCTTCGCCAGTAGGTTGTATAACACCACGACAGCCAGAACTGGACGGACAATGACTAATATCGAATTTGCCGCTATATTGATTCTTGGCTGTGGTCAGCGTGTAGAGAACATTGTATTTCGGATGATGCGGCTGGTAGTATTTGACCAAAATGACATATCTTCCCGGTTCGCTTACTTGTGAGCTGCAAGTTAAGAGAGACAATATTGATTGGCTTCGAAAGCAAACGATATACAAATANATGACATATCTTCCCGGTTCGCTTACTTGTGAGCTGCAAGTTAAGAGAGAAAATATTGATTGGCTTCGAAAGCAAACGATATGTAAATAAAGTAACATCACGATAACGCGTTGTGCAAGGGAATAGCAATTTTTTTTTTTTGAATATCACCTCTCTAAATTTTGAGGAATTACGTTTTATCAGACACCGGTAACTAAGGCTTTGACTTACTCAATCACAATGGTGCTCATGTTTTCCTTATTATCCAAATATACCAGCTTCACACGCTCATCCAACGCAGCATATGGTGGCTTATTTTCAGCAACGCGATCTTCGTGATCAGTTTCAAATTCGATTTTCTTCGAGTCGGGTACCGAGCGGAATTTCGGTGCGGCACATTGATTATTGTGTGTAACGCAAACAGCACTGGGTTCGATATAGTCAATGGACCATTTATCCACTGGTATGGCAGTCACGGAAATAATCGCAACACGGCCAAAATCGTCGTAGTCAGTCTAAAGTACAAAGGGAATATAAAGTTTTTGTATCACTCAAACAAATCCACAAAACGCAGCTACAACTTACACTAACGATTACGGGCTTTAGATCATCCTTAGAAATGTAAAACGGTTTCTCACGACTGTTCTCATCGATGATCGGCGTGCGACAGGCCATTGAATAGACGCAAGGATATAAGGTGGTAGTGCCGTAGTCCTCCTCATTATTGCCCAAACGCAGTTTGACGAAGTATGGCTCGGCAAATTGGCGCACGCTTACATAATCGATTACGAAAATATAACGCCCACTATGCGGCACATCGACAATGTAGCTAAGCTCGCGCTGAGTATCGCTGATAACTGGTATATCACCCACATGACCGATGATCGATAAATGCTCAGGATCATCGTACACTTCGATGGGATTTGTAGGTTTGCCATTGGCACCAACAATGAAGGGTGTGGAGGATGGCTGGAAGCTAAAAAAGTTCAGAAATTTGCATTAATTTCTCTTTAGGTTGTGTACAGGAGCGATCAAAGATTTACTCATCCACGGAGGCGTATTTATAATGACGACACAGCTCCATATTGCCCAATTCGCAAGGATTTGTGATCTTGCGTGTCAACACTGAGGCTTCATAGTAGGCCGCTGGCAGTAGCACGAAATAGTCGAGCATTACATTCTTGCTTGCTTTTGTTGTGAAAGTGTAGCGGGAACCAGGATCCAAAACAATCGGTGATGGCTTATTACCCTTTACGCCCGAGACAGTTACGAATTGTGGGGCGGTTGTTGGACGCAGCAGCACTTTGACACTAGAAATAAGAAGTATATTAGATTCCGGCTTAGATTAATTTTTTAAGTTTCCCCCAAAACGGCACAAATCTGCGAAAGTCTTGAAGCCTTTCAACTCTTCAGAACTCCGAACCTTCTGCTTATTCGGTTTAATCAATAAATTTACGATTTCTCACACTCACTTTTGATCCGCTTCGATTGGATTTTCCGACTGTATGAGTATACTGGCAGTCACATTGAAGGGATTTTGATTTACATAGCGTATTACGATGCGATATAGTGAAGATTTCTTCACCATAAACTCATTACGCACTTCATTCTGTATGTCATTGAAGACCGCATAACCTTTGCTACTGAAACCGGGAAACACATTCTCATCGTATTGATAGCGCACTTGTGCACCCGACGGCTGTGAGCCTTCTTCGTATTCATATTGGAATTGATGCAGCGTGGGGAAGTAGTGAGTTGTCAGCGGCTGCGTGCAACCTCGTCCAGTCACACGCGGATGACACTTACACTGTCCAGTCAATTTATCGCATTCCCTACGTTCCGCACCGCCCACATCACAGCTGCAGTCCTTGCAACCGAACAGCGATGAGCCATCCAAATCGTATGTGCCATCTTTGCACTCTCTACAAGTGCGTCCCTGTGTATGAGGCTTGCACGTACATTGTCCCGACTTCGATAGACACGTATCCAAGGCGGCAATTGTACCATCCGTCCAACAGTCACACACTTCGCAGCCATCTGGATTGCTGATAGTCAAATTCCAGTACAACGGTTTACATTCGTTACAAATACGGCCCGTAACGCGTTCCTTGCACTGACACAATTCGCCTATTGGCACTGAGCCGCAGCCAGCAAACTTGTCAATAACACCAGCCGGATCACAATTGCAATCTTCACAGCTGGGGAAGTTGTAGAAACCCTCCTTACAGGAGTCGCAAAGTTTGCCGCCGAAATTGGGGTAGCACGAACACTGTCCATCCGCATTACAGGTGACACCTTCGGATCCGTGCACGTCGCAGTTGCAAGCTAAAGGGCGAGTATGTAGCAGAGGTTTTCATACATTTTTTTTTTTATAAGTGAAATCAAGTTTTTAAAATACTTACGCAAGCATTGCGGGTAACTGTAGTAGCCAGCACTGCAAAGTGTACATTGTTTGCCGGCAAAGTTGGGTAGACAGTTACATTTGCCAGTGTTGTCGCAGGTGATGGCTGTGCTGCCTTCTGTAGAACAGTTACAGTGCTTGCAGGCCGGATAATCATAGTAACCAGGTAGGCATATGTCACAACGTGGCCCACCAAATCCTTCGCGGCAAATACATTGGCCTGTCTCTTTATTACAGATTTCCGATTCTGTGCCCTGAATGTCGCAATCGCAATCTGAAAGCAAATGGATGCAGTGGAATTAAATATTTACTTAGTAAGAATGGAATTAAAAATGTTCTTTTTCATAATAGCAATAGCAAGACGGGGTTAGGCCGCCGAAGCCGCAGTTCTTGGTCGATCCACTCAAACCCACTCAGCTAACACCTCTTTAACTCTGGTACAACCCCGTCGAAGCAGCACTTTCTTACCGTATTAGTTGAGACTAACGGTTTCAGGTGGGGCTTAGTATTGTCGCTACTACCATTGACAACACCCAAACTTGGTTTTGTAGCCACCTACATAAAAAAAAAAGTCACCGCGGGTTATTTCAGTTTAGCCCGCGTAGATCCCTACCTCTACACCCGTTCGTTCTATTTACATTTCTGTTATTCTGTTTTCCTTTATCTTTATCTTTATCTTCATCTTTATACTCTATCGATAACAAAATCGATAGAATCATCCAACAAAATATCGCTAACAAAATCGATGACAATTTCGATAAAAATTCGATAGTAAAATCGATAATAATATTGGTAGCAAAATCCATTAAAAGCCGATAAAAATATCGATAAAAAATCGATAAAAATATCCATAACAAAATCGATAAAAATATCAATGACAAAATTGATAACAAAATCGATACCAAAAACGATAAAAAAACCGATAACAAAATCGATAAAATATCGCTAACAAAACCGGTGACAAATTCGATAAAAATTTCAGTAGCAAAATCGATTAGAAAATTGATAAAAATATCGATACGAAGTCGATAAATAATCGATAACAAACTCGATGTGATGTGAAAGCAAATTATCTTTTAATTTTTTTCTTTTGTTTTTCAAACTTACATTGACACTTGGGATAGTTGTAGTAGCCATCTTTACAATGCTCGCACTGCTCACCACCAAAGCTGCTTAGGCACTTGCATTGACCCGTCACCACATCGCAGTCATTGCTGATCGAGCCAATCTTATTACACTGGCAAGCTGAAATTTTACAAAATATATGGATTAGCTAAAATGCTCACAAATAATAAAAAACTCTTAAATGTCAACTCACTTTTACATTCGGGAAAAGCATAGAAACCTTCGGCGCACTGTTTACAATAATGGCCAGCGAAATTGATTTTACATGGACATTCGCCATTAATTGGCTCGCAATGATGACCCTCAGTGCCATTCAAGTTGCACTCACACTCACGACAATTGGGATAGCCATAGTAGCCATAGGCGCAAGAGTCGCAATTTGGCGGTTGGAAGGCCTTACGACATTCGCATCGGCCAGTTTCCTCCTCACAATGGCCGGTCGAGTAGAAGTATTCACAGTTGCAAGCTGCAAGTGGCAATTATTAATTATTTTCATAACATTCCAAAAAAAAAAGTTTGCACTCACGTTGACACACATCAGTCTCATTCCAGAATTTGCCGAACGGTCGATAATATTTGCCCTTACACTTGTTGCAGTTGATGCCCTCGGTGTTGTGTTGACAATTCTTGCAGACGCCACCGCCATCGTAGCGCCCATGTATATCCAGCGACAAAGCCTTGCGATCGACTTCCTCATCATAATCACATTCGTTCGTGTGACCGTGGCAATTGCAAGCTGCAAAGCAATTTAAAAAAAAATACATATAAGCGAACATTCCCATGCTGCTACCAATTTTTTTCGCACTCACGTTCGCATTCGAATGGATGCGCATTGGTGTTCTGTCGCCATTTCTTCTGCTCAAAGCCCGGACAGCATTCGTTACATTGTATGCCACAGGTGCGATGCTGGCAGCGGCATGCCAAAATACGCACCGGACTTTTCGGATCCTTCACATCGCAAGTATCCGCATGACCGTTACACATGCAGCGACCACCAATCGAAATATCCTTAATCGAGTAGAAATAACGACGCGTAACTGTCGGATCCTGACGTGCTACCGACATCAAATGGCCAAGTAAATTTTTGGTACGCAACAAGCGTATGCGCACATTTGTGGCACGTGTCCATTCCTGCAACACCGTTGAGTTGAAATAATTCGAAGCGGAGGGACGATCGTTCAGCAACAT